>NW_027310196.1:43579-159780 GCF_047496795.1 Chiloscyllium punctatum | reverse complement strand
GAGCGCCGCACTGTCGGAGGGTCAGCGCTGAGGGAGTGCCAGCGCTGAGGGAGTGGGCACTGTCGGAGGGTCAGCGCTGAGGGAGTGGGCACTGTCGGAGGGTCAGTGCTGAGGGAGTGCCGCACTATGGGAGGGTCAGCGCTGAGGGAGTGGGCACTGTCGGAGGGTCAGTGCTGAGGGAGCGCCGCACTGTCGGAGGGTCAGCGCTGAGGGAACGGTAGGTATCCGAGGGTCAGCGCTGAGGGAGTGGGCACTGTCGGAGGGTCAGCGCAGAGGGAGTGCCGCACTATGGGAGGGTCAGCGCCGAGGGAGCGCCGCACTGTCGGGAGGGTCAGCGCTGAGGGAACGCCGCACTGTCGGAGGGTCAGCGCTGAGGGAGGCGGGTACTGTCGGAGGGTCAGCGCTGAGGGAGTGCCGCATTGTCGGAGGGTCAGCGCTGAGGGAGAGGGCACTGTCCGAGGGTCAGCGCGGAGGGAACGCCGCACTGTCGGAGGGTCAGCGCTGAGGGAGCGGGCACTGTCGGAGGGTCAGCGCTGAGGGAGTGCCAGCGCTGAGGGAGTGGGCACTGTCGGAGGGTCAGTGCTGAGGGAGTGGGCACTGTCGGAGGGTCAGCGCTGAGGGAGCGCCGCACTGTCAGAGGGTCAGCGCTGAGGGAGTGCCAGCGCCGAGGGAGCGGGGCACTGTCGGAGGGTCAGCGCCGAGGGAGCGGGGCACTGTCGGAGGGTCAGCGCCGAGGGAGTGCCGCACTATGGGAGGGTCAGCGCTGAGGGAGTGCCGCACTATGGGAGGGTCAGCGCTGAGGGAGCGGGGCACTGTCGGAGGGTCAGTGCTGAGGGAGCGCCGCACTGTCGGAGGGTCAGCGCTGAGGGAGTGGGCACTGTCGGAGGGTCAGTGCTGAGGCAGTGCCGCACTATGGGAGGGGTCAGCGCTGAGGAGCGCCGCACTGTCGGAGGGTCAGCGCTGAGGGGAACGGTAGGTGTCCGAGGGTCAGCGCTGAGCGAGTGGGGCACTGTCGGAGGGTCAGTGCTGAGGGAGCGCCGCACTGTCGGAGGGTCAGCGCTGAGGGAGTGCCGCACTGTCGGAGGGTCAGCGCTGAGGGAGTGGACACTGTCGGAGGGTCAGGGCCGAGGGAGCGCCGCACTGTCGGAGGGTCAGTGCTGAGGGAGCGCCGCACTGTCGGAGGGTCAGCGCTGAGGCGAGTGTCCCACTGTCGGAAGGTCAGCGCCGAGGGGAGGCGCCGCACTGTCGGAGGGTCAGCGCTGAGGGAACGGTAGGTGTCCGAGGGTCAGCGCTGAGGGAGTGGGCACTGTCGGAGGGTCAGTGCTGAGGGAGCGCCGCACTGTCGGAGGGTCAGCGCTGAGGGAGTGGGCACTGTCGGAGGGTCAGTGCTGAGGGCAGTGCCGCACTATGGGAGGGTCAGCGCTGAGGGAGCGCCGCACTGTCGGAGGGTCAGCGCTGAGGGAACGGTAGGTGTCCGAGGGTCAGCGCTGAGGGAGTGGGCACTGTCGGAGGGTCAGTGCTGAGGGAGCGCCGCACTGTCGGAGGGTCAGCGCTGAGGGAGTGCCGCACTGTCGGAGGGTCAGCGCTGAGGGAGTGGACACTGTCGGAGGGTCAGGGCCGAGGGAGCGCCGCACTGTCGGAGGGTCAGTGCTGAGGGAGCGCCGCACTGTCGGAGGGTCAGCGCTGAGGGAACGGTAGGTGTCCGAGGGTCAGCGCTGAGGGAGTGGGCACTGTCGGAGGGTCAGCGCTGAGGGAGTGCCGCACTATGGGAGGGTCAGCGCTGAGGGAGTGGGCACTGTCGGAGGGTCAGCGCTGAGGGAGTGGGCACTGTCGGAGGGTCAGCGCCGAGGGAGCGCCGCACTGTCCGAGGGTCAGCGCCGAGGGAGCGCCGCACTGTCGGAGGGTCAGGGCCGAGGGAGGGCCGCACTGTCCGAGGGTCAGGGCCGAGGGAGGGCCGCACTGTCCGAGGGTCAGGGCCGAGGGAGGGCCGCACTGTCCGAGGGTCAGGGCCGAGGGAGGGCCGCACTGTCCGAGGGTCAGGGCCGAGGGAGGGCCGCACTGTCCGAGGGTCAGGGCCGAGGGAGGGCCGCACTGTCCGAGGGTCAGGGCCGAGGGGAGGGCCGCACTGTCCGAGGGTCAGGGCCGAGGGAGGGCCGCACTGTCCGAGGGTCAGGCGCCGAGGGAGGGCCGCACTGTCCGAGGGTCAGGGCCGAGGGAGCGGCCGCACTGTCCGAGGGGTCAGCGCCGAGGGAGGGCCGCACTGTCCGAGGGTCAGCGCCGAGGGAGTGTCCCACTGTCAGAAGGTCAGCGCCGAGGGAGTGGGCACTGTCGGAGGGTCAGTGCTGAGGGAGTGCCGCACTATGGGAGGGTCAGCGCTGAGGGAGTGGGCACTGTCGGAGGGTCAGTGCTGAGGGAGGGCCGCACTGTCGGAGGGTCAGCGCCGAGGGAGTGTCCCACTGTCGGAGGGTCAGCGCCGAGGGAGTGGACACTGTCGGAGCGTCAGCGCCGAGGGAGCGGGGCACTGTCGGAGGGTCAGCGCCGAGGCAGTGCCGCACTGTCGGAGGGACACGCCGAGGCAGTGCCGCACTGTCGGAGGGACACGCCGAGGCAGTGCCGCACTGTCGGACGGTCAGCGCCGAGGGCACTGCCGCACTGTCGGGAGGGTCAGCGCCGAGGGAGGGCCGCACTGTCGGAGGGTCAGTGCCGAGGGAGAGGGGCACTGTCAGAGGGTCAGCGCTGAGGGGGAGGGTCAGTGCTGAGGGAGTGCCGCACTATGGGAGGGTCAGCGCTGAGGGAGTGGGTACTGTCGGAGGGTCAGCGCTGAGGGAGTGGGCACTGTCGGAGGGTCAGTGCTGAGGGAGTGCCGCACTATGGGAGGGTCAGCGCTGAGGGAACGGTAGGTGTCCGAGGGTCAGCGCTGAGGGAGCGGGCACTGTCGGAGGGTCAGCGCTGAGGGAGGGGGCACTGTCGGAGAGTCAGTACTGAGGGAGTGCCGCACTGTCGGAGGGTCAGTGCTGAGGGAGTAGGGCACTGTCGGAGGGTCAGTGCTGAGGGAGTGCCCAGCGCTGAGGGAGTGGGCACTGTCGGAGGGTCAGTGCTGAGGGAGTGCCGCACTATGGGAGGGTCAGCGCTGAGGGAGTGGGCACTGTCGGAGGGTCAGCGCCGAGGGAGCGCCGCACTGTCGGAGGGTCAGCGCTGAGGGAGCGGGCACTGTCGGAGGGTCAGCGCTGAGGGAACGGTAGGTGTCCCGAGGGTCAGCGCTGAGGGAGTGGGCACTGTCGGAGGGTCAGCGCCGAGGGAGCGCCGCACTGTCGGAGGGTCAGCGCTGAGGGGAGTGGGCACTGTCGGAGGGTCAGCGCCGAGGGAGCGCCGCACTGTCGGAGGGTCAGCGCTGAGGGAGTGGGCACTGTCGGAGGGTCAGTGCTGAGGGAGGGCCGCACTGTCGGAGGGTCAGCGCCGAGGGAGTGTCCCACTGTCGGAGCGTCAGCGCCGAGGGAGCGGGGGCACTGTCGGAGGGTCAGCGCTGAGGCAGTGCCGCACTGTCGGAGGGACACCGCGAGGCAGTGCCGCACTGTCGGAGGGACACGCCGAGGCAGTGCCGCACTGTCGGAGGGACACGCCGAGGCAGTGCCGCACTGTCGGAGGGACACGCCGAGGCAGTGCCGCACTGTCGGACGGTCAGCGCCGAGGCACTGCCGCACTGTCGGAGGGTCAGCGCCGAGGGAGGGCCGCACTGTCGGAGGTCAGTGCTGAGGGAGAGGGCACTGTCAGAGGGTCAGCGCTGAGGGAGAGGGCACTGTCGGAGGGTCAGTGCTGAGGGAGTGCCGCACTATGGGAGGGTCAGCGCTGAGGGAGTGGGTACTGTCGGAGGGTCAGCGTGAGGGAGTGGGCACTGTCGGAGGGTCAGTGCTGAGGGAGTGCCGCACTATGGGAGGGGTCAGCGCTGAGGGAGTGGGCACTGTCGGAGGGGTCAGCGCTGAGGGAACGGTAGGTGTCCGAGGGTCAGCGCTGAGGGAGCGGGCACTGTCGGAGGGTCAGCGCTGAGGGAGGGGGCACTGTCGGAGAGTCAGTACTGAGGGAGTGCCGCACTGTCGGAGGGTCAGTGCTGAGGGAGTGCCAGCGCTGAGGGAGTGGGGCACTGTCGGAGGGTCAGCACTGAGGGAGTGGGCACTGTTGGAGGGTCAGTGCTGAGGGAGTGCCGCACTATGGGAGGGTCAGCGCTGAGGGAGTGGGGCACTGTCGGAGGGTCAGCGCCGAGGGAGGGTCAGCGCTGAGGGAGCGGGCACTGTCGGAGGGGTCAGCGCTGAGGGAACGGTAGGTGTCCGAGGGTCAGCGCTGAGGGAGTGGGCACTGTCGGAGGGTCAGCGCCGAGTGGAGCGCCGCACTGTCGGAGGGTCAGCGCCGAGGGAGCGGGGCACTGTCCGAGGGTCAGGGCCGAGGGAGGGGGCACTGTCGGAGGGTCAGGGCCGAGGGAGCGCCGCACTGTCGGAGGGTCAGGGGCCGAGGGAGCGCCGCACTGTCGGAGGGTCAGCGCCGAGGGAGCGTCCCACTGTCGGAGGGTCAGGGCCGAGGGAGCGTCCCACTGTCGGAGGGTCAGGGCCGAGGGAGCGTCCCCACTGTCGGAGGGTCAGGGCCGAGGGAGCGTCCCACTGTCGGAGGGTCAGGGGCCGAGGGGAGCGGGGCACTGTCGGAGGTCAGCGCCGAGGGAGCGGGCACTGTCGGAGGGTCAGCGCCGAGGGAGCGTCCCACTGTCGGAGGGTCAGGGCCGAGGGAGCGGACACTGTCGGAGGGTCAGGGCCGAGGGGAGCATCCCACTGTCGGAGGGTCAGCGCCGAGGGAGCGCCGCACTGTCGGAGGGTCACTGCTGAGGGGAGTGCCGCATTGTCGGAGGGTCAGCGCTGAGGGAGTGGACACTGTCGGAGGGTCAGCGCTGCGAGGAACGGTAGGTGTCGGAGGGTCAGCGCTGAGGGGAGCGGGGCACTGTCGGAGGGTCAGGGCTGAGGGAGGGCCGCACTGTCGGGAGGGTCACTGCTGAGGGAGTGGGCACTGTCGGGAGGTCAGCGCTGAGGGAGTGGGCACTGTCGGAGGGTCAGCGCCGAGGGAGCGCCGCACTGTCGGAGGGTCAGCGCTGAGGGAGAGGGCACTGTCGGAGGGTCAGCGCCGAGGGAGCGCCGCACTGGTCGGAGGGTCACGGCTGAGGGAGAGGGCACTGTCCGAGGGTCAGCGCTGAGGAGAGGGCACTGTCCGAGGGTCAGCGCTGAGGGAGCGGGCACTGTCGGAGGGTCAGCGCTGAGGGAGTGCCAGCGCTGAGGGAGTGGGCACTGTCGGAGGGTCAGTGCTGAGGGAGTGCCGCACTATGGGAGGGTCAGCGCTGAGGGAGTGGGCACTGTCGGAGGGTCAGTGCTGAGGGAGCGCCGCACTGTCGGAGGGTCAGCGCTGAGGGAACGGTAGGTGTCCGAGGGTCAGCGCTGAGGGAGTGGGCACTGTCGGAGGGTCAGTGCTGAGGGAGTGCCGCACTATGGGAGGGTCAGCGCTGAGGGAGTGGGCACTGTCGGAGGGTCAGTGCTGAGGGAGCGCCGCACTGTCGGAGGGTCAGCGCTGAGGGAACGGTAGGTGTCCGAGGGTCAGCGCTGAGGGAGTGGGCACTGTCGGAGGGTCAGCGCTGAGGGAGTGCCGCACTGTCCGAGGGTCAGGGCTGAGGGACGGCCGCACTGTCCGAGGGTCAGCGCCGAGGGAGTGCCAGCGCGGAGGGAGTGCCGCACTATGGGAGGGTCAGCGCCGAGGGAGCGCCGCACTGTCCGAGGGTCAGCGCTGAGGGAGAGGGCACTGTCCGAGGGTCAGCGCTGAGGGAGAGGGCACTGTCGGAGGGTCAGCGCTGAGGGAGTGGGTACTGTCGGAGGGTCAGTGCTGAGGGAGCGCCGCACTGTCGGAGGGTCAGCGCTGAGGGAGTGGGCACTGTCGGAGGGTCAGCGCCGAGGGAGCGCCGCACTGTCAGAGGGTCAGCGCTGAGGGAGCGCCGCACTGTCAGAGGGTCAGCGCTGAGGGAGTGGGTACTGTCGGAGGGTCAGCGCTGAGGGAGCGGGCACTGTCGGAGGGTCAGCGCTGAGGGAGCGCCGCACTGTCGGAGTGCCAGCGCTGAGGGAGTGCCAGCGCTGAGGGAGTGCCAGCGCTGAGGGAGTGGGCACTGTCGGAGGGTCAGCGCTGAGGGAGTGGGCACTGTCGGAGGGTCAGTGCTGAGGGAGTGCCGCACTATGGGAGGGTCAGCGCTGAGGGAACGGTAGGTGTCCGAGGGTCAGCGCTGAGGGAGTGGGCACTGTCGGAGGGTCAGCGCTGAGGGAGTGCCGCACTGTCGGAGGGTCAGGGCTGAGGGACGGCCGCACTGTCGGAGGGTCAGCGCTGAGGGAGTGGACACTGTCGGAGGGTCAGGGCTGAGGGAGTGCCGCACTGTCGGAGGGTCAGCGCTGAGGGAGTGCCGCACTGTCGGAGGGTCAGCGCTGAGGGAGTGCCGCACTGTCGGAGGGTCAGGGCTGAGGGAGTGCCGCACTGTCGGAGGGTCAGGGCTGAGGGAGTGCCGCACTATGGGAGGGTCAGCGCTGAGGGAGTGGGCACTGTCGGAAGGTCAGTGCTGAGGGAGTGTCCCACTGTCGGAAGGTCAGCGCTGAGGGAGTGGGCACTGTCGGAGGGTCAGTGCTGAGGGAGTGGGCACTGTCGGAGGGTCAGCGCTGAGGGAGTGGGCACTGTCGGAGGGTCAGCGCTGAGGGAGTGCCGCACTATGGGAGGGTCAGCGCTGAGGGAGTGGGCACTGTCGGAGGGTCAGTGCTGAGGGAGTGCCGCACTGTCGGAGGGTCAGCGCTGAGGGAGCGGGCACTGTCGGAGGGTCAGCGCTGAGGGAGCGGGCACTGTCGGAGGGTCAGTGCTGAGGGAGTGCCGCACTGTCGGAGGGTCAGGGCTGAGGGAGGGCCGCACTGTCGGAGGGTCACTGCTGAGGGAGTGTCCCACTGTCAGAAGGTCAGCGCTGAGGGAGTGGGCACTGTCGGAGGGTCAGCGCTGAGGGAGTGGGCACTGTCGGAGGGTCAGTGCTGAGGGAGTGCCGCACTATCGGAGGGTCAGCGCTGAGGGAGTGGGCACTGTCGGAGGGTCAGCGCCGAGGGAGCGCCGCACTGTCAGAGGGTCAGCGCTGAGGGAGTGGGTACTGTCGGAGGGTCAGCGCTGAGGGAGCGGGCACTGTCGGAGGGTCAGCGCTGAGGGAGTGCCAGCGCTGAGGGAGTGGGCACTGTCGGAGGGTTAGCGCTGAGGGAGTGGGCACTGTCGGAGGGTCAGTGCTGAGGGAGTGCCGCACTATGGGAGGGTCAGCGCTGAGGGAACGGTAGGTGTCCGAGGGTCAGCGCTGAGGGAGTGCCGCACTGTCGGAGGGTCAGGGCTGAGGGACGGCCGCACTGTCGGAGGGTCAGCGCTGAGGGAGTGGACACTGTCGGAGGGTCAGCGCTGAGGGAGTGGACACTGTCGGAGGGTCAGGGCTGAGGGAGTGCCGCACTGTCGGAGGGTCAGGGCTGAGGGAGTGCCGCACTATGGGAGGGTCAGCGCTGAGGGAGTGGGCACTGTCGGAAGGTCAGTGCTGAGGGAGTGGGCACTGTCGGAGGGTCAGCGCTGAGGGAGTGCCGCACTATGGGAGGGTCAGCGCTGAGGGAGTGCCGCACTATGGGAGGGTCAGCGCTGAGGGAACGGTAGGTGTCCGAGGGTCAGCGCTGAGGAAGTGGGCACTGTCGGAGGGTCAGCGCTGAGGGAGTGCCGCACTGTCGGAGGGTCAGGGCTGAGGGACGGCCGCACTGTCGGAGGGTCAGCGCTGAGGGAGTGGACACTGTCGGAGGGTCAGCGCTGAGGGAGTGGACACTGTCGGAGGGTCAGCGCTGAGGGAGTGCCGCACTGTCGGAGGGTCAGCGCTGAGGGAGTGCCGCACTGTCGGAGGGTCAGGGCTGAGGGAGTGCCGCACTATGGGAGGGTCAGCGCTGAGGGAGTGGGCACTGTCGGAGGGTCAGCGCTGAGGGAGAGGGCACTGTCCGAGGGTCAGCGCTGAGGGAACGCCGCACTGTCGGAGGGTCAGCGCTGAGGGAGCGGGTACTGTCGGAGGGTCAGCGCCGAGGGAGCGTCCCACTGTCGGAGGGTCAGGGCCGAGGGAGCGGACACTGTCGGAGGGTCAGGGCCGAGGGAGCATCCCACTGTCGGAGGGTCAGCGCCGAGGGAGCGCCGCACTGTCGGAGGGTCACTGCTGAGGGAGTGCCGCATTGTCGGAGGGTCAGCGCTGAGGGAGTGGACACTGTCGGAGGGTCAGCGCTGAGGGAACGGTAGGTGTCGGAGGGTCAGCGCTGAGGGAGCGGGGCACTGTCGGAGGGTCAGGGCTGAGGGAGGGCCGCACTGTCGGAGGGTCACTGCTGAGGGAGTGGGCACTGTCGGAGGGTCAGTGCTGAGGGAGTGCCGCACTATCGGAGGGTCAGCGCTGAGGGAGTGGGCACTGTCGGAGGGTCAGCGCTGAGGGAGTGGGCACTGTCGGAGGGTCAGCGCCGAGGGAGCGCCGCACTGTCGGAGGGTCAGCGCTGAGGGAGAGGGCACTGTCGGAGGGTCAGCGCCGAGGGAGCGCCGCACTGTCGGAGGGTCAGCGCTGAGGGAGAGGGCACTGTCCGAGGGTCAGCGCTGAGGGAGAGGGCACTGTCGGAGGGTCAGCGCTGAGGGAGTGGGTACTGTCGGAGGGTCAGTGCTGAGGGAGCGCCGCACTGTCGGAGGGTCAGCGCTGAGGGAGTGGGCACTGTCGGAGGGTCAGCGCCGAGGGAGCGCCGCACTGTCAGAGGGTCAGCGCTGAGGGAGCGCCGCACTGTCAGAGGGTCAGCGCTGAGGGAGTGGGTACTGTCGGAGGGTCAGCGCTGAGGGAGCGGGCACTGTCGGAGGGTCAGCGCTGAGGGAGCGCCGCACTGTCGGAGGGTCAGCGCTGAGGGAGTGCCAGCGCTGAGGGAGTGCCAGCGCTGAGGGAGTGGGCACTGTCGGAGGGTCAGCGCTGAGGGAGTGGGCACTGTCGGAGGGTCAGTGCTGAGGGAGTGCCGCACTATGGGAGGGTCAGCGCTGAGGGAACGGTAGGTGTCCGAGGGTCAGCGCTGAGGGAGTGGGCACTGTCGGAGGGTCAGCGCTGAGGGAGTGCCGCACTGTCGGAGGGTCAGGGCTGAGGGACGGCCGCACTGTCGGAGGGTCAGCGCTGAGGGAGTGGACACTGTCGGAGGGTCAGGGCTGAGGGAGTGCCGCACTGTCGGAGGGTCAGCGCTGAGGGAGTGCCGCACTGTCGGAGGGTCAGCGCTGAGGGAGTGCCGCACTGTCGGAGGGTCAGGGCTGAGGGAGTGCCGCACTGTCGGAGGGTCAGGGCTGAGGGAGTGCCGCACTATGGGAGGGTCAGCGCTGAGGGAGTGGGCACTGTCGGAAGGTCAGTGCTGAGGGAGTGTCCCACTGTCGGAAGGTCAGCGCTGAGGGAGTGGGCACTGTCGGAGGGTCAGTGCTGAGGGAGTGGGCACTGTCGGAGGGTCAGCGCTGAGGGAGTGGGCACTGTCGGAGGGTCAGCGCTGAGGGAGTGCCGCACTATGGGAGGGTCAGCGCTGAGGGAGTGGGCACTGTCGGAGGGTCAGTGCTGAGGGAGTGCCGCACTGTCGGAGGGTCAGCGCTGAGGGAGCGGGCACTGTCGGAGGGTCAGCGCTGAGGGAGCGGGCACTGTCGGAGGGTCAGTGCTGAGGGAGTGCCGCACTGTCGGAGGGTCAGGGCTGAGGGAGGGCCGCACTGTCGGAGGGTCACTGCTGAGGGAGTGTCCCACTGTCAGAAGGTCAGCGCTGAGGGAGTGGGCACTGTCGGAGGGTCAGCGCTGAGGGAGTGGGCACTGTCGGAGGGTCAGTGCTGAGGGAGTGCCGCACTATCGGAGGGTCAGCGCTGAGGGAGTGGGCACTGTCGGAGGGTCAGCGCCGAGGGAGCGCCGCACTGTCAGAGGGTCAGCGCTGAGGGAGTGGGTACTGTCGGAGGGTCAGCGCTGAGGGAGCGGGCACTGTCGGAGGGTCAGCGCTGAGGGAGTGCCAGCGCTGAGGGAGTGGGCACTGTCGGAGGGTTAGCGCTGAGGGAGTGGGCACTGTCGGAGGGTCAGTGCTGAGGGAGTGCCGCACTATGGGAGGGTCAGCGCTGAGGGAACGGTAGGTGTCCGAGGGTCAGCGCTGAGGGAGTGCCGCACTGTCGGAGGGTCAGGGCTGAGGGACGGCCGCACTGTCGGAGGGTCAGCGCTGAGGGAGTGGACACTGTCGGAGGGTCAGCGCTGAGGGAGTGGACACTGTCGGAGGGTCAGGGCTGAGGGAGTGCCGCACTGTCGGAGGGTCAGGGCTGAGGGAGTGCCGCACTATGGGAGGGTCAGCGCTGAGGGAGTGGGCACTGTCGGAAGGTCAGTGCTGAGGGAGTGGGCACTGTCGGAGGGTCAGCGCTGAGGGAGTGCCGCACTATGGGAGGGTCAGCGCTGAGGGAGTGCCGCACTATGGGAGGGTCAGCGCTGAGGGAACGGTAGGTGTCCGAGGGTCAGCGCTGAGGAAGTGGGCACTGTCGGAGGGTCAGCGCTGAGGGAGTGCCGCACTGTCGGAGGGTCAGGGCTGAGGGACGGCCGCACTGTCGGAGGGTCAGCGCTGAGGGAGTGGACACTGTCGGAGGGTCAGCGCTGAGGGAGTGGACACTGTCGGAGGGTCAGCGCTGAGGGAGTGCCGCACTGTCGGAGGGTCAGCGCTGAGGGAGTGCCGCACTGTCGGAGGGTCAGGGCTGAGGGAGTGCCGCACTATGGGAGGGTCAGCGCTGAGGGAGTGGGCACTGTCCGAGGGTCAGCGCTGAGGGAACGCCGCACTGTCGGAGGGTCAGCGCTGAGGGAGCGGGTACTGTCGGAGGGTCAGCGCCGAGGGAGCGTCCCACTGTCGGAGGGTCAGGGCCGAGGGAGCGGACACTGTCGGAGGGTCAGGGCCGAGGGAGCATCCCACTGTCGGAGGGTCAGCGCCGAGGGAGCGCCGCACTGTCGGAGGGTCACTGCTGAGGGAGTGCCGCATTGTCGGAGGGTCAGCGCTGAGGGAGTGGACACTGTCGGAGGGTCAGCGCTGAGGGAACGGTAGGTGTCGGAGGGTCAGCGCTGAGGGAGCGGGGCACTGTCGGAGGGTCAGGGCTGAGGGAGGGCCGCACTGTCGGAGGGTCACTGCTGAGGGAGTGGGCACTGTCGGAGGGTCAGTGCTGAGGGAGTGCCGCACTATCGGAGGGTCAGCGCTGAGGGAGTGGGCACTGTCGGAGGGTCAGCGCTGAGGGAGTGGGCACTGTCGGAGGGTCAGCGCCGAGGGAGCGCCGCACTGTCGGAGGGTCAGCGCTGAGGGAGAGGGCACTGTCGGAGGGTCAGCGCCGAGGGAGCGCCGCACTGTCGGAGGGTCAGCGCTGAGGGAGAGGGCACTGTCCGAGGGTCAGCGCTGAGGGAGAGGGCACTGTCCGAGGGTCAGCGCTGAGGGAGCGGGCACTGTCGGAGGGTCAGCGCTGAGGGAGTGCCAGCGCTGAGGGAGTGGGCACTGTCGGAGGGTCAGTGCTGAGGGAGTGCCGCACTATGGGAGGGTCAGCGCTGAGGGAGTGGGCACTGTCGGAGGGTCAGTGCTGAGGGAGCGCCGCACTGTCGGAGGGTCAGCGCTGAGGGAACGGTAGGTGTCCGAGGGTCAGCGCTGAGGGAGTGCCGCACTGTCCGAGGGTCAGGGCTGAGGGACGGCCGCACTGTCCGAGGGTCAGCGCCGAGGGAGTGCCAGCGCGGAGGGAGTGCCGCACTATGGGAGGGTCAGCGCCGAGGGAGCGCCGCACTGTCCGAGGGTCAGCGCTGAGGGAGAGGGCACTGTCCGAGGGTCAGCGCTGAGGGAGAGGGCACTGTCGGAGGGTCAGCGCTGAGGGAGTGGGTACTGTCGGAGGGTCAGTGCTGAGGGAGCGCCGCACTGTCGGAGGGTCAGCGCTGAGGGAGTGGGCACTGTCGGAGGGTCAGCGCCGAGGGAGCGCCGCACTGTCAGAGGGTCAGCGCTGAGGGAGTGGGTACTGTCGGAGGGTCAGCGCTGAGGGAGCGGGCACTGTCGGAGGGTCAGCGCTGAGGGAGCGCCGCACTGTCGGAGGGTCAGCGCTGAGGGAGTGCCAGCGCTGAGGGAGTGGGCACTGTCGGAGGGTCAGTGCTGAGGGAGTGCCGCACTATGGGAGGGTCAGCGCTGAGGGAACGGTAGGTGTCCGAGGGTCAGCGCTGAGGGAGTGGGCACTGTCGGAGGGTCAGCGCTGAGGGAGTGCCGCACTGTCGGAGGGTCAGGGCTGAGGGACGGCCGCACTGTCGGAGGGTCAGCGCTGAGGGAGTGGACACTGTCGGAGGGTCAGGGCTGAGGGAGTGCCGCACTGTCGGAGGGTCAGCGCTGAGGGAGTGCCGCACTGTCGGAGGGTCAGCGCTGAGGGAGTGCCGCACTGTCGGAGGGTCAGGGCTGAGGGAGTGCCGCACTGTCGGAGGGTCAGGGCTGAGGGAGTGCCGCACTATGGGAGGGTCAGCGCTGAGGGAGTGGGCACTGTCGGAAGGTCAGTGCTGAGGGAGTGTCCCACTGTCGGAAGGTCAGCGCTGAGGGAGTGGGCACTGTCGGAGGGTCAGTGCTGAGGGAGTGGGCACTGTCGGAAGGTCAGCGCTGAGGGAGTGGGCACTGTCGGAGGGTCAGTGCTGAGGGAGTGCCGCACTGTCGGAGGGTCAGCGCTGAGGGAGCGGGCACTGTCGGAGGGTCAGCGCTGAGGGAGCGGGCACTGTCGGAGGGTCACTGCTGAGGGAGTGTCCCACTGTCAGAAGGTCAGCGCTGAGGGAGTGGGCACTGTCGGAGGGTCAGCGCTGAGGGAGTGGGCACTGTCGGAGGGTCAGTGCTGAGGGAGTGCCGCACTATCGGAGGGTCAGCGCTGAGGGAGTGGGCACTGTCGGAGGGTCAGCGCCGAGGGAGCGCCGCACTGTCAGAGGGTCAGCGCTGAGGGAGTGGGTACTGTCGGAGGGTCAGCGCTGAGGGAGCGGGCACTGTCGGAGGGTCAGCGCTGAGGGAGTGCCAGCGCTGAGGGAGTGGGCACTGTCGGAGGGTTAGCGCTGAGGGAGTGGGCACTGTCGGAGGGTCAGTGCTGAGGGAGTGCCGCACTATGGGAGGGTCAGCGCTGAGGGAACGGTAGGTGTCCGAGGGTCAGCGCTGAGGGAGTGCCGCACTGTCGGAGGGTCAGGGCTGAGGGACGGCCGCACTGTCGGAGGGTCAGCGCTGAGGGAGTGGACACTGTCGGAGGGTCAGCGCTGAGGGAGTGGACACTGTCGGAGGGTCAGGGCTGAGGGAGTGCCGCACTGTCGGAGGGTCAGGGCTGAGGGAGTGCCGCACTATGGGAGGGTCAGCGCTGAGGGAGTGGGCACTGTCGGAAGGTCAGTGCTGAGGGAGTGGGCACTGTCGGAGGGTCAGCGCTGAGGGAGTGCCGCACTATGGGAGGGTCAGCGCTGAGGGAGTGCCGCACTATGGGAGGGTCAGCGCTGAGGGAACGGTAGGTGTCCGAGGGTCAGCGCTGAGGAAGTGGGCACTGTCGGAGGGTCAGCGCTGAGGGAGTGCCGCACTGTCGGAGGGTCAGGGCTGAGGGACGGCCGCACTGTCGGAGGGTCAGCGCTGAGGGAGTGGACACTGTCGGAGGGTCAGCGCTGAGGGAGTGGACACTGTCGGAGGGTCAGCGCTGAGGGAGTGCCGCACTGTCGGAGGGTCAGCGCTGAGGGAGTGCCGCACTGTCGGAGGGTCAGGGCTGAGGGAGTGCCGCACTATGGGAGGGTCAGCGCTGAGGGAGAGGGCACTGTCGGAGGGTCAGCGCTGAGGGAGAGGGCACTGTCCGAGGGTCAGCGCTGAGGGAGCGGGCACTGTCGGAGGGTCAGCGCTGAGGGAGTGCCGCACTGTCGGAGGGTCAGCGCTGAGGGAGTGCCGCACTGTCGGAGGGTCAGCGCTGAGGGAGTGCCGCACTGTCGGAGGGTCAGGGCTGAGGGAGTGCCGCACTATGGGAGGGTCAGCGCTGAGGGAGTGGGCACTGTCCGAGGGTCAGCGCTGAGGGAGAGGGCACTGTCCGAGGGTCAGCGCTGAGGGAACGCCGCACTGTCGGAGGGTCAGCGCTGAGGGAGCGGGTACTGTCGGAGGGTCAGCGCTGAGGGAGTGCCGCACTGTCGGAGGGTCAGCGCTGAGGGAGTGCCGCACTGTCGGAGGGTCAGCGCTGAGGGAGTGCCGCACTGTCGGAGGGTCAGCGCTGAGGGAGTGCCGCACTGTCGGAGGGTCAGCGCTGAGGGAGTGCCGCACTGTCGGAGGGTCAGGGCTGAGGGAGTGCCGCACTATGGGAGGGTCAGCGCTGAGGGAGTGGGCACTGTCGGAGGGTCAGCGCTGAGGGAGTGGGCACTGTCGGAGGGTCAGCGCTGAGGGAGAGGGCACTGTCCGAGGGTCAGCGCTGAGGGAACGCCGCACTGTCGGAGGGTCAGCGCTGAGGGAGCGGGTACTGTCGGAGGGTCAGCGCTGAGGGAGTGCCAGCGCTGAGGGAGTGGGCACTGTCGGAGGGTCAGCGCTGAGGGAGTGGGCACTGTCGGAGGGTCAGTGCTGAGGGAGTGCCGCACTATCGGAGGGTCAGCGCTGAGGGAGTGGGCACTGTCGGAGGGTCAGCGCTGAGGGTGCGGGCACTGTCGGAGGGTCAGCGCTGAGGGAGTGCCAGCGCTGAGGGAGTGGGCACTGTCGGAGGGTCAGCGCTGAGGGAGTGGGCACTGTCGGAGGGTCAGTGCTGAGGGAGTGCCGCACTATGGGAGGGTCAGCGCTGAGGGAACGGTAGGTGTCCGAGGGTCAGCGCTGAGGGAGTGCCGCACTGTCGGAGCGTCAGGGCTGAGGGACGGCCGCACTGTCGGAGGGTCAGCGCTGAGGGAGTGGACACTGTCGGAGGGTCAGGGCTGAGGGAGTGCCGCACTGTCGGAGGGTCAGCGCTGAGGGAGGGGGCACTGTCGGAGGGTCAGCGCTGAGGGAGTGCCGCACTGTCGGAGGGTCAGGGCTGAGGGAGTGCCGCACTATGGGAGGGTCAGAGCTGAGGGAGTGGGCACTGTCGGAGGGTCAGCGCTGAGTGAGTGCCGCACTATGGGAGGGTCAGCGCTGAGGGAGTGCCGCACTATGGGAGGGTCAGTGCTGAGGGAGTGCCGCACTATGGGAGGGTCAGCGCTGAGGGAACGGTAGGTGTCCGAGGGTCAGCGCTGAGGGAGTGGGCACTGTCGGAGGGTCAGCGCTGAGGGAGTGCCGCACTGTCGGAGGGTCAGGGCTGAGGGCCGGCCGCACTGTCGGAGGGTCAGCGCTGAGGGAGTGGACACTGTCGGAGGGTCAGGGCTGAGGGAGTGCCGCACTGTCGGAGGGTCAGCGCTGAGGGAGGGGGCACTGTCGGAGGGTCAGCGCTGAGGGAGTGCCGCACTGTCGGAGGGTCAGGGCTGAGGGAGTGCCGCACTATGGGAGGGTCAGAGCTGAGGGAGTGGGCACTGTCGGAGGGTCAGCGCTGAGTGAGTGCCGCACTATGGGAGGGTCAGCGCTGAGGGAGTGCCGCACTATGGGAGGGTCAGTGCTGAGGGAGTGCCGCACTATGGGAGGGTCAGCGCTGAGGGAACGGTAGGTGTCCGAGGGTCAGCGCTGAGGGAGTGGGCACTGTCGGAGGGTCAGCGCTGAGGGAGTGCCGCACTGTCGGAGGGTCAGGGCTGAGGGCCGGCCGCACTGTCGGAGGGTCAGCGCTGAGGGAGTGGACACTGTCGGAGGGTCAGCGCTGAGGGAGTGGACACTGTCGGAGGGTCAGGGCTGAGGGAGTGCCGCACTGTCGGAGGGTCAGCGCTGAGGGAGTGCCGCACTGTCGGAGGGTCAGGGCTGAGGGAGTGCCGCACTATGGGAGGGTCAGCGCTGAGGGAGTGGGCACTGTCGGAAGGTCAGTGCTGAGGGAGTGTCCCACTGTCAGAAGGTCAGCGCTGAGGGAGTGGGCACTGTCGGAGGGTCAGCGCTGAGGGAGTGGGCACTGTCGGAGGGTCAGCGCTGAGGGAGTGCCGCACTATGGGAGGGTCAGCGCTGAGGGAGCGGGCACTGTCGGAGGGTCAGTGCTGAGGGAGCGCCGCACTGTCGGAGGGTCAGCGCTGAGGGAGCGGGCACTGTCGGAGGGTCAGCGCTGAGGGAGCGGGCACTGTCGGAGGGTCAGTGCTGAGGGAGTGCCGCACTGTCGGAGGGTCAGCGCTGAGGGAGTGGACACTGTCGGAGGGTCAGGGCCGAGGGAGTGCCGCACTGTCGGAGGGTCAGCGCCGAGGGAGCGCCGCACTGTCGGAGGGTCAGTGCCGAGGGAGCGGGGCACTGTCGGAGGGTCAGCGCTGAGGGAGTGGGCACTGTCGGAGGGTCAGCGCCGAGGGAGCGCCGCACTGTCGGAGGGTCAGCGCTGAGGGAACGCCGCACTGTCAGAGGGTCAGCGCTGAGGGAGTGGGTACTGTCGGAGGGTCAGCGCTGAGGGAGCGGGCACTGTCGGAGGGTCAGTGTTGAGGGAGCGCCGCACTGTCGGAGGGTCAGCGCTGAGGGAGTGCCAGCGCTGAGGGAGTGGGCACTGTCGGAGGGTCAGCGCTGAGGGAGTGGGCACTGTCGGAGGGTCAGTGCTGAGGGAGTGCCGCACTATGGGAGGGTCAGCGCTGAGGGAGTGGGCACTGTCGGAGGGTCAGTGCTGAGGGAGCGCCGCACTGTCGGAGGGTCAGCGCTGAGGGAACGGTAGGTATCCGAGGGTCAGCGCTGAGGGAGTGGGCACTGTCGGAGGGTCAGCGCAGAGGGAGTGCCGCACTATGGGAGGGTCAGCGCCGAGGGAGCGCCGCACTGTCGGAGGGTCAGCGCTGAGGGAGTGCCGCATTGTCGGAGGGTCAGCGCTGAGGGAGAGGGCACTGTCCGAGGGTCAGCGCGGAGGGAACGCCGCACTGTCGGAGGGTCAGCGCTGAGGGAGCGGGTACTGTCGGAGGGTCAGCGCTGAGGGAGCGGGCACTGTCGGAGGGTCAGCGCTGAGGGAGCGCCGCACTGTCGGAGGGTCAGCGCTGAGGGAGTGCCAGCGCTGAGGGAGTGGGCACTGTCGGAGGGTCAGTGCTGAGGGAGTGCCGCACTGTCGGAGGGTCAGCGCTGAGGGAGTGGGCACTGTCGGAGGGTCAGCGCTGAGGGAGTGCCAGCGCCGAGGGAGCGGGGCACTGTCGGAGGGTCAGCGCCGAGGGAGCGGGGCACTGTCGGAGGGTCAGCGCCGAGGGAGCGGGGCACTGTCGGAGGGTCAGCGCCGAGGGAACGCCGCACTATGGGAGGGTCAGCGCTGAGGGAGTGCCGCACTATGGGAGGGTCAGCGCTGAGGGAGCGGGCACTGTCGGAGGGTCAGTGCTGAGGGAGCGCCGCACTGTCGGAGGGTCAGCGCTGAGGGAGTGGGCACTGTCGGAGGGTCAGTGCTGAGGCAGTGCCGCACTATGGGAGGGTCAGCGCTGAGGGAGCGCCGCACTGTCGGAGGGTCAGCGCTGAGGGAACGGTAGGTGCCCGAGGGTCAGCGCTGAGGGAGTGGGCACTGTCGGAGGGTCAGCGCTGAGGGAGTGCCGCACTATGGGAGGGTCAGCGCTGAGGGAGTGGGCACTGTCGGAGGGTCAGCGCTGAGGGAGTGGGCACTGTCGGAGGGTCAGCGCTGAGGGAGTGCCGCACTGTCGGAGGGTCAGCGCTGAGGGAGTGGACACTGTCGGAGGGTCAGGGCCGAGGGAGCGGGGCACTGTCGGAGGGTCAGGGCTGAGGGAGTGCCGCACTGTCGGAGGGTCAGCGCTGAGGGAGTGCCAGCGCTGAGGGAGTGGGCACTGTCGGAGGGTCAGTGCTGAGGGAGTGCCGCACTGTCGGAGGGTCAGCGCTGAGGGAGTGGGCACTGTCGGAGGGTCAGCGCTGAGGGAGTGCCAGCGCCGAGGGAGCGGGGCACTGTCGGAGGGTCAGCGCCGAGGGAGCGGGGCACTGTCGGAGGGTCAGCGCCGAGGGAGCGGGGCACTGTCGGAGGGTCAGCGCCGAGGGAACGCCGCACTATGGGAGGGTCAGCGCTGAGGGAGTGCCGCACTATGGGAGGGTCAGCGCTGAGGGAGCGGGCACTGTCGGAGGGTCAGTGCTGAGGGAGCGCCGCACTGTCGGAGGGTCAGCGCTGAGGGAGTGGGCACTGTCGGAGGGTCAGTGCTGAGGCAGTGCCGCACTATGGGAGGGTCAGCGCTGAGGGAGCGCCGCACTGTCGGAGGGTCAGCGCTGAGGGAACGGTAGGTGCCCGAGGGTCAGCGCTGAGGGAGTGGGCACTGTCGGAGGGTCAGCGCTGAGGGAGTGCCGCACTATGGGAGGGTCAGCGCTGAGGGAGTGGGCACTGTCGGAGGGTCAGCGCTGAGGGAGTGGGCACTGTCGGAGGGTCAGCGCTGAGGGAGTGCCGCACTGTCGGAGGGTCAGCGCTGAGGGAGTGGACACTGTCGGAGGGTCAGGGCCGAGGGAGCGGGGCACTGTCGGAGGGTCAGGGCTGAGGGAGTGCCGCACTGTCGGAGGGTCAGTGCTGAGGGAGCGCCGCACTGTCGGAGGGTCAGCGCTGAGGGAGTGTCCCACTGTCGGAAGGTCAGCGCCGAGGGAGCGCCGCACTGTCGGAGGGTCAGCGCTGAGGGAACGGTAGGTGTCCGAGGGTCAGCGCTGAGGGAGTGGGCACTGTCGGAGGGTCAGCGCTGAGGGAGTGCCGCACTATGGGAGGGTCAGCGCTGAGGGAGTGGGCACTGTCGGAGGGTCAGCGCTGAGGGAACGGTAGGTGTCCGAGGGTCAGCGCTGAGGGAGTGGGCACTGTCGGAGGGTCAGCGCTGAGGGAGTGCCGCACTATGGGAGGGTCAGCGCTGAGGGAGTGGGCACTGTCGGAGGGTCAGCGCTGAGGGAGTGGGCACTGTCGGAGGGTCAGCGCTGAGGGAGTGCCGCACTGTCGGAGGGTCAGCGCTGAGGGAGTGGACACTGTCGGAGGGTCAGGGCCGAGGGAGCGCCGCACTGTCCGAGGGTCAGGGCCGAGGGAGCGCCGCACTGTCCGAGGGTCAGCGCCGAGGGAGGGCCGCACTGTCCGAGCGTCAGGGCCGAGGGAGGGCCGCACTGTCCGAGGGTCAGCGCCGAGGGAGGGCCGCACTGTCCGAGGGTCAGCGCCGAGGGAGGGCCGCACTGTCCGAGGGTCAGCGCCGAGGGAGGGCCGCACTGTCCGAGGGTCAGCGCCGAGGGAGGGCCGCACTGTCCGAGGGTCAGCGCCGAGGGAGGGCCGCACTGTCCGAGGGTCAGCGCCGAGGGAGGGCCGCACTGTCCGAGGGTCAGCGCCGAGGGAGGGCCGCACTGTCCGAGGGTCAGCGCCGAGGGAGGGCCGCACTGTCCGAGGGTCAGCGCCGAGGGAGGGCCGCACTGTCCGAGGGTCAGCGCCGAGGGAGGGCCGCACTGTCCGAGGGTCAGCGCCGAGGGAGGGCCGCACTGTCCGAGGGTCAGCGCCGAGGGAGGGCCGCACTGTCCGAGGGTCAGCGCCGAGGGAGGGCCGCACTGTCCGAGGGTCAGCGCCGAGGGAGGGCCGCACTGTCCGAGGGTCAGCGCCGAGGGAGGGCCGCACTGTCCGAGGGTCAGCGCCGAGGGAGGGCCGCACTGTCCGAGGGTCAGCGCCGAGGGAGGGCCGCACTGTCCGAGGGTCAGCGCCGAGGGAGGGCCGCACTGTCCGAGGGTCAGCGCCGAGGGAGGGCCGCACTGTCCGAGGGTCAGCGCCGAGGGAGGGCCGCACTATGGGAGGGTCAGCGCTGAGGGAACGGTAGGTGTCCGAGGGTCAGCGCCGAGGGAGCGGGGCACTGTCGGAGGGTCAGCGCTGAGGGAGTGCCGCACTGTCGGAGGGACACGCCGAGGCAGTGCCGCACTGTCGGAGGGTCAGCGCCGAGGCAGTGCCGCACTGTCGGACGGTCAGCGCCGAGGCACTGCCGCACTGTCGGAGGGTCAGCGCCGAGGGAGGGCCGCACTGTCGGAGGGTCAGTGCTGAGGGAGTGCCGCACTATGGGAGGGTCAGCGCTGAGGGAGAGGGCACTGTCGGAGGGTCAGTGCTGAGGGAGTGGGCACTGTTGGAGGGTCAGTGCTGAGGGAGTGGGCACTGTTGGAGGGTCAGTGCTGAGGGAGTGCCGCACTATGGGAGGGTCAGCGCTGAGGGAGTGGGCACTGTCGGAGGGTCAGCGCCGAGGGAGCGCCGCACTGTCGGAGGGTCAGCGCTGAGGGAACGGTAGGTGTCCGAGGGTCAGCGCTGAGGGAGTGGGCACTGTCGGGGGGTCAGCGCCGAGGCAGCGCCGCACTGTCGGGGGGTCAGCGCCGAGGCAGCGCCGCACTGTCGGGGGGTCAGCGCCGAGGCAGCGCCGCACTGTCGGGGGGTCAGCGCCGAGGCAGCGCCGCACTGTCGGGGGGTCAGCGCCGAGGCAGCGCCGCACTGTCGGGGGGTCAGCGCCGAGGCAGCGCCGCACTGTCGGGGGGTCAGCGCCGAGGCAGCGCCGCACTGTCGGGGGGTCAGCGCCGAGGCAGCGCCGCACTGTCGGGGGGTCAGCGCCGAGGCAGCGCCGCACTGTCGGGGGGTCAGCGCCGAGGCAGCGCCGCACTGTCGGGGGGTCAGCGCCGAGGCAGCGCCGCACTGTCGGGGGGTCAGCGCCGAGGCAGCGCCGCACTGTCGGGGGGTCAGCGCCGAGGCAGCGCCGCACTGTCGGAGGGTCAGCGCCGAGGCAGTGCCGCACTGTCGGAGGGTCAGCGCCGAGGGAGGGCCGCACTGTCGGAGGGTCAGCGCTGAGGGAGAGGGCACTGTCGGAGGGTCAGCGCCGAGGGAGCGCCGCACTGTCCGAGGGTCAGCGCTGAGGGAGAGGGCACTGTCCGAGGGTCAGCGCCGAGGGAGAGGGCACTGTCCGAGGGTCAGCGCTGAGGGAGTGCCGCACTATGGGAGGGTCAGCGCTGAGGGAGTGGGCATTGTCGGAGGGTCAGTGCTGAGGGAGCGCCGCACTGTCGGAGGGTCAGCGCTGAGGGAGTGCCAGCGGTGAGGGAGTGGGCACTGTCGGAGGGTCAGTGCTGAGGGAGTGCCAGCGCTGAGGGAGTGGGCACTGTCGGAGGGTCAGCGCTGAGGGAACGGTAGGTGTCCGAGGGTCAGCGCTGAGGGAGTGGGCACTGTCGGAGGGTCAGTGCTGAGGGAGTGCCGCACTGTCGGAGGGTCAGTGCTGAGGGAGCGCCGCACTGTCAGAGGGTCAGCGCTGAGGGAGTGGGCACTGTCGGAGGGTCAGGGCTGAGGGAGCGCCGCACTGTCGGAGGGTCAGCGCTGAGGGAGCGGGGCACTGTCGGAGGGTCAGTGCTGAGGGAGCGCCGCACTGTCGGAGGGTCAGCGCCGAGGGAGCGGGGCACTGTCGGAGGGTCAGCGCCGAGGGAGCGGGGCACTGTCGGAGGGTCAGGGCCGAGGGAGGGCGGGACTGTCGGAGGGTCAGCGCCGAGGGAGCGCCGCACTGTCGGAGGGTCAGCGCCGAGGGAGGGCGGCACTGTCGGAGGGTCAGCGCCGAGGGAGGGCGGCACTGTCGGAGGGTCAGCGCCGAGGGAGGGCGGCACTGTCGGAGGGTCAGGGCCGTGGGAGGGCGGCACTGTCGGAGGGTCAGGGCCGAGGGAGCGGGGCACTGTCGGAGGGTCAGTGCCCCACTGTCGGAGGGTCAGCGCCGAGGGAGTGCCGCACTATGGGAGGGTCAGCGCCGAGGGAGCGGGGCACTGTCGGAGGGTCAGTGCTGAGGGAGTGCCGCACTGTCGGAGGGTCAGGGCTGAGGGACGGCCGCACTGTCGGAGGGTCAGCGCTGAGGGAGTGTCCCACTGTCGGAGGGTCAGGGCTGAGGGACGGCCGCACTGTCGGAGGGTCAGCGCTGAGGGAGTGGACACTGTCGGAGGGTCAGCGCTGAGGGAGTGTCCCACTGTCGGAGGGTCAGCGCTGAGGGAGTGTCCCACTGTCGGAGGGTCACCGCTGAGGGAGGGGGGCACGGTCGGAGGGTCAGCGCTGAGGGAGTGTCCCACTGTCGGAGGGTCAGCGCTGAGGGAGTGTCCCACTGTCGGAGGGTCAGCGCTGAGGGAGTGTCCCACTGTCGGAGGGTCAGCGCTGAGGGAGCGGGGCACTGTCGGAGGGTCAGCGCTGAGGGAGTGCCGCACTGTTGGAGGGTCAGCGCTGAGGGAGCGGGGCACTATGGGAGGGTCAGCGCCGAGGGAGCGGGGCACTGTCGGAGGGTCAGTGCTGAGGGAGTGCCGCACTGTCGGAGGGTCAGGGCTGAGGGACGGCCGCACTGTCGGAGGGTCAGCGCTGAGGGAGTGGACACTGTCGGAGGGTCAGCGCTGAGGGAGTGTCCCACTGTCGGAGGGTCAGCGCTGAGGGAGTGTCCCACTGTCGGAGGGTCACCGCTGAGGGAGGGGGGCACTGTCGGAGGGTCAGCGCTGAGGGAGTGTCCCACTGTCGGAGGGTCAGCGCTGAGGGAGTGTCCCACTGTCGGAGGGTCAGCGCTGAGGGAGTGTCCCACTGTCGGAGGGTCAGCGCTGAGGGAGCGGGGCACTGTCGGAGGGTCAGCGCTGAGGGAGTGCCGCACTGTCGGAGGGTCAGCGCCGAGGGAGCGGGGCACTGTCGGAGGGTCAGCGCCGAGGGAGCGGGGCACTGTCGGAGGGTCAGCGCTGAGGGAGTGTCCCACTGTCGGAGGGTCAGCGCCGAGGGAGTGCCGCACTGTCGGAGGGTCAGCGCCGAGGCAGTGCCGCACTGTCGGAGGGTCAGCGCCGAGGCAGTGCCGCACTGTCGGAGGGTCAGGGCCGAGGGAGGGCGGGACTGTCGGAGGGTCAGCGCCGAGGGAGCGCCGCACTGTCGGAGGGTCAGCGCCGAGGGAGCGCCGCACTGTCGGAGGGTCAGCGCCGAGGGAGGGCGGCACTGTCGGAGGGTCAGCGCCGAGGGAGGGCGGCACTGTCGGAGGGTCAGGGCTGTGGGAGGGCGGCACTGTCGGAGGGTCAGGGCCGAGGGAGCGGGGCACTGTCGGAGGGTCAGCGCCCCACTGTCGGAGGGTCAGCGCCGAGGGAGCGGGGCACTGTCGGAGGGTCAGCGCTGAGGGAGTGTCCCACTGTCGGAGGGTCAGGGCTGAGGGACGGCCGCACTGTCGGAGGGTCAGCGCTGAGGGAGTGGACACTGTCGGAGGGTCAGCGCTGAGGGAGTGTCCCACTGTCGGAGGGTCAGCGCTGAGGGAGTGTCCCACTGTCGGAGGGTCACCGCTGAGGGAGGGGGGCACTGTCGGAGGGTCAGCGCTGAGGGAGTGTCCCACTGTCGGAGGGTCAGCGCTGAGGGAGTGTCCCACTGTCGGAGGGTCAGCGCTGAGGGAGTGTCCCACTGTCGGAGGGTCAGCGCTGAGGGAGCGGGGCACTGTCGGAGGGTCAGCGCTGAGGGAGTGCCGCACTGTCGGAGGGTCAGCGCTGAGGGAGCGGGGCACTGTCGGAGGGTCAGCGCCGAGGGAGCGGGGCACTGTCGGAGGGTCAGCGCCGAGGGAGTGTCCCACTGTCGGAGGGTCAGCGCCGAGGCAGTGCCGCACTGTCGGAGGGTCAGCGCCGAGGCAGTGCCGCACTGTCGGAGGGTCAGCGCCGAGGCAGTGCCGCACTGTCGGAGGGTCAGCGCCGAGGGAGGGCTGCACTGTCGGAGGGTCAGCGCCGAGGGAGTGTCCCACTGTCGGAGAGTCAGCGCTGAGGGAGTGGACACTGTCGGAGGGTCAGCGCTGAGGGAACGGTAGGTGTCGGAGGGTCAGCGCCGAGGGAGGGCCGCACTGTCGGAGGGTCAGCGCCGAGGGAGTGTCCCACTGTCGGAGGGTCAGCGCCGAGGGAGTGTCCCACTGTCGGAGGGTCAGCGCCGAGGGAGTGGACACTGTCGGAGGGTCAGCGCCGAGGGAGTGGACACTGTCGGAGGGTCAGCGCCGAGGGAGCGGGGCACTGTCGGAGGGTCAGCGCCGAGGGAGCGGGGCACTGTCGGAGGGTCAGTGCTGAGGGAGTGTCCCACTGTCGGAGGGTCAGCGCCGAGGGAGGGCCGCACTGTCGGAGGGTCAGTGCTGAGGGAGAGGGCACTGTCGGAGGGTCAGCGCCGAGGGAGCGCCGCACTGTCCGAGGGTCAGCGCCGAGGGAACGGTAGGTGTCCGAGGGTCAGCGCTGAGGGAGTGGGCACTGTCGGAGGGTCAGCGCTGAGGGAGTGCCGCACTGTCAGAGGGTCATCGCTGAGGGAGAGGGCACTGTCGGAGGGTCAGTGCTGAGGGAGTGCCGCACTATGGGAGGGTCAGCGCTGAGGGAGTGGGCACTGTCGGAGGGTCAGTGCTGAGGGAGCGCCGCACTGTCGGAGGGTCAGCGCTGAGGGAACGGTAGGTGTCCGAGGGTCAGCGCTGAGGGAGCGGGCACTGTCGGAGGGTCAGCGCTGAGGGAGGGGGCACTGTCGGAGAGTCAGTACTGAGGGAGTGCTGCACTGTCGGAGGGTCAGTGCTGAGGGAGTAGGCACTGTCGGAGGGTCAGTGCTGAGGGAGTGCCAGCGCTGAGGGAGTGGGCACTGTCGGAGGGTCAGCACTGAGGGAGTGGGCACTGTTGGAGGGTCAGTGCTGAGGGAGTGCCGCACTATGGGAGGGTCAGCGCTGAGGGAGTGGGCACTATGGGAGGGTCAGCGCTGAGGGAGTGCCGCACTATGGGAGGGTCAGCGCTGAGGGAGCGGGCACTGTCGGAGGGTCAGCGCTGAGGGAACGGTAGGTGTCCGAGGGTCAGCGCTGAGGGAGTGGGCACTGTCGGAGGGTCAGCGCTGAGGGAACGGGCACTGTCGGAGGGTCAGCGCCGAGGGAGCGCCGCACTGTCGGAGGGTCAGCGCCGAGGGAGCGGGGCACTGTCGGAGGGTCAGGGCCGAGGGAGCGCCGCACTGTCGGAGGGTCAGGGCCGAGGGAGGGCGGCACTGTCGGAGGGTCAGGGCCGAGGGAGGGCGGCACTGTCGGAGGGTCAGGGCCGAGGGAGGGCGGCACTGTCGGAGGGTCAGGGCCGAGGGAGGGCGGCACTGTCGGAGGGTCAGGGCCGAGGGAGGGCGGCACTGTCGGAGGGTCAGGGCCGAGGGAGGGCGGCACTGTCGGAGGCTCAGGGCCGAGGGAGGGCGGCACTGTCGGAGGGTCAGGGCCGAGGGAGGGCGGCACTGTCGGAGGGTCAGGGCCGAGGGAGGGCGGCACTGTCGGAGGGTCAGGGCCGAGGGAGGGCGGCACTGTCGGAGGGTCAGGGCCGAGGGAGGGCGGCACTGTCGGAGGGTCAGGGCCGAGGGAGGGCGGCACTGTCGGAGGGTCAGGGCCGAGGGAGGGCGGCACTGTCGGAGGGTCAGGGCCGAGGGAGGGCGGCACTGTCGGAGGGTCAGGGCCGAGGGAGGGCGGCACTGTCGGAGGGTCAGGGCCGAGGAGGGCGGCACTGTCGGAGGGTCAGGGCCGAGGGAGGGCGGCACTGTCGGAGGGTCAGGGCCGAGGGAGGGCGGCACTGTCGGAGGGTCAGGGCCGAGGGAGGGCGGCACTGTCGGAGGGTCAGGGCCGAGGGAGGGCGGCACTGTCGGAGGGTCAGGGCCGAGGGAGGGCGGCACTGTCGGAGGGTCAGGGCCGAGGGAGGGCGGCACTGTCGGAGGGTCAGGGCCGAGGGAGGGCGGCACTGTCGGAGGGTCAGGGCCGAGGGAGGGCGGCACTGTCGGAGGGTCAGGGCCGAGGGAGGGCGGCACTGTCGGAGGGTCAGCGCCGAGGGAGGGCGGCACTGTCGGAGGGTCAGGGCCGAGGGAGTGGACACTGTCGGAGGGTCAGCGCCGAGGGAGCGCCGCACTGTCGGAGGGTCAGCGCCGAGGGTGCGCCGCACTGTCGGAGGGTCAGCGCCGAGGGAGCGCCGCACTGTCGGAGGGTCAGGGCCGAGGGAGGGCGGCACTGTCGGAGGGTCAGGGCCGAGGGAGCGGGGCACTGTCGGAGGGTCAGGGCTGAGGGACGGCCGCACTGTCGGAGGGTCAGCGCTGAGGGAGTGTCCCACTGTCGGAGGGTCAGCGCTGAGGGAGTGTCCCACTGTCGGAGGGTCAGCGCTGAGGGAGTGTCCCACTGTCGGAGGGTCAGCGCTGAGGGAGTGTCCCACTGTCGGAGGGTCAGCGCTGAGGGAGTGTCCCACTGTCGGAGGGTCAGCGCTGAGGGAGTGTCCCACTGTCGGAGGGTCAGCGCTGAGGGAGTGTCCCACTGTCGGAGGGTCAGCGCTGAGGGAGTGTCCCACTGTCGGAGGGTCAGCGCTGAGGGAGTGTCCCACTGTCGGAGGGTCAGCGCTGAGGGAGTGTCCCACTGTCGGAGGGTCAGCGCTGAGGGAGTGTCCCACTGTCGGAGGGTCAGCGCTGAGGGAGTGTCCCACTGTCGGAGGGTCAGCGCCGAGGGAGCGGGGCACTGTCGGAGGGTCAGTGCCGAGGGAGTGTCCCACTGTCGGAGGGTCAGCGCCGAGGGAGTGTCCCACTGTCGGAGGGTCACCGCTGAGGGAGCGGGGCACTGTCGGAGGGTCAGCGCTGAGGGAGCGGGGCACTGTCGGAGGGTCAGCGCCGAGGGAGTGCCGCACCGTGGGAGGGTCAGCGCCGAGGGAGCGGGGCACTGTCGGAGGGTCAGTGCTGAGGGAGTGCCGCACTGTCGGAGGGTCAGGGCTGAGGGACGGCCGCACTGTCGGAGGGTCAGCGCTGAGGGAGTGTCCCACTGTCGGAGGGTCAGCGCTGAGGGAGCGGGGCACTGTCGGAGGGTCAGTGCCGAGGGAGTGTCCCACTGTCGGAGGGTCAGCGCCGAGGGAGTGTCCCACTGTCGGAGGGTCACCGCTGAGGGAGCGGGGCACTGTCGGAGGGTCAGCGCTGAGGGAGCGGGGCACTGTCGGAGGGTCAGCGCCGAGGGAGTGCCGCACCGTGGGAGGGTCAGCGCCGAGGGAGCGGGGCACTGTCGGAGGGTCAGTGCTGAGGGAGTGCCGCACTGTCGGAGGGTCAGGGCTGAGGGACGGCCGCACTGTCGGAGGGTCAGCGCTGAGGGAGTGTCCCACTGTCGGAGGGTCAGCGCTGAGGGAGTGTCCCACTGTCGGAGGGTCAGCGCTGAGGGAGTGTCCCACTGTCGGAGGGTCAGCGCTGAGGGAGTGTCCCACTGTCGGAGGGTCAGCGCTGAGGGAGTGTCCCACTGTCGGAGGGTCAGCGCTGAGGGAGTGTCCCACTGTCGGAGGGTCAGCGCTGAGGGAGTGTCCCACTGTCGGAGGGTCAGCGCTGAGGGAGTGTCCCACTGTCGGAGGGTCAGCGCTGAGGGAGTGTCCCACTGTCGGAGGGTCACCGCTGAGGGAGTGCTGCATTGTCGGAGGGTCAGCGCTGAGGGAGCGGGGCACTGTCGGAGGGTCAGCGCTGAGGGAGTGCCGCACTGTCGGAGGGTCAGCGCTGAGGGAGCGGGGCACTGTCGGAGGGTCAGTGCCGAGGGAGTGGGCACTGTCGGAGGGTCAGCGCTGAGGGAGTGTCCCACTGTCGGAGAGTCAGCGCTGAGGGAGTGGACACTGTCGGAGGGTCAGCGCTGAGGGAACGGTAGGTGTCGGAGGGTCAGCGCCGAGGGAGGGCCGCACTGTCGGAGGGTCAGCGCTGAGGGAGCGGGGCACTGTCGGAGGGTCAGTGCCGAGGGAGTGGGCACTGTCGGAGGGTCAGCGCTGAGGGAGTGTCCCACTGTCGGAGAGTCAGCGCTGAGGGAGTGGACACTGTCGGAGGGTCAGCGCTGAGGGAACGGTAGGTGTCGGAGGGTCAGCGCTGAGGGAGTGTCCCACTGTCGGAGGGTCAGCGCTGAGGGAGTGTCCCACTGTCGGAGGGTCAGCGCTGAGGGAGTGTCCCACTGTCGGAGGGTCACCGCTGAGGGAGTGCTGGCATTGTCGGAGGGTCAGCGCTGAGGGAGCGGGGCACTGTCGGAGGGTCAGTGCCGAGGGAGTGGGCACTGTCGGAGGGTCAGCGCTGAGGGAGTGTCCCACTGTCGGAGAGTCAGCGCTGAGGGAGTGGACACTGTCGGAGGGTCAGCGCTGAGGGAACGGTAGGTGTCGGAGGGTCAGCGCCGAGGGAGGGCCGCACTGTCGGAGGGTCAGCGCCGAGGGAGTGTCCACTGTCGGAGGGTCAGCGCCGAGGGAGTGTCCCACTGTCGAAGGGTCAGCGCCGAGGGAGTGGACACTGTCGGAGGGTCAGTGCTGAGGGAGTGTCCCACTGTCGGAGGGTCAGCGCTGAGGCAGTGCCGCACTGTCGGAGGGTCAGCGCCGAGGCAGTGCCGCACTGTCGGAGGGTCAGCGCCGAGGGAGGGCCGCACTGTCGGAGGGTCAGTGCTGAGGGAGAGGGCACTGTCGGAGGGTCAGCGCCGAGGGAGGGCCGCACTGTCGGAGGGTCAGTGCTGAGGGAGAGGGCACTGTCGGAGGGTCAGCGCCGAGGGAGCGCCGCACTGTCCGAGGGTCAGCGCCGAGGGAACGGTAGGTGTCCGAGGGTCAGCGCTGAGGGAGTGGGCACTGTCGGAGGGTCAGCGCTGAGGGAGTGCCGCACTGTCAGAGGGTCAGCGCTGAGGGAGAGGGCACTGTCGGAGGGTCAGCGCTGAGGGAGTGCCGCACTATGGGAGGGTCAGCGCTGAGGGAGTGGGTACTGTCGGAGGGTCAGCGCTGAGGGAGTGGGCACTGTCGGAGGGTCAGTGCTGAGGGAGTGGGCACTGTCGGAGGGTCAGTGCTGAGGGAGTGCGCGCACTATGGGAGGGTCAGCGCTGAGGGAGTGGGCACTGTCGGAGGGTCAGCGCTGAGGGAGTGCCGCACTGTCGGAGGGTCAGTGCTGAGGGAGCGCCGCACTGTCGGAGGGTCAGCGCTGAGGGAACGGTAGGTGTCCGAGGGTCAGCGCTGAGGGAGCGGGCACTGTCGGAGGGTCAGCGCTGAGGGAGGGGCACTGTCGGAGAGTCAGTACTGAGGGAGTGCCGCACTGTCGGAGGGTCAGTGCTGAGGGAGTAGGCACTGTCGGAGGGTCAGTGCTGAGGGAGTGCCAGCGCTGAGGGAGTGGGCACTGTCGGAGGGTCAGCGCTGAGGGAGTGGGCACTGTCGGAGGGTCAGCGCTGAGGGAGTGCCGCACTATGGGAGGGTCAGCGCTGAGGGAGCGGGCACTGTCGGAGGGTCAGCGCTGAGGGAACGGTAGGTGTCCGAGGGTCAGCGCTGAGGGAGCGGGCACTGTCGGAGGGTCAGCGCTGAGGGAACGGTAGGTGTCCGAGGGTCAGCGCTGAGGGAGCGGGCACTGTCGGAGGGTCAGCGCTGAGGGAGGGGGCACTGTCGGAGAGTCAGTGCTGAGGGAGTGCCAGCGCTGAGGGAGTGGGCACTGTCGGAGGGTCAGCGCCGAGGGAGCGCCGCACTGTCGGAGGGTCAGCGCCGAGGCAGTGCCGCACTGTCGGAGGGTCAGCGCCGAGGGAGGGCCGCACTGTCGGAGGGTCAGTGCTGAGGGAGAGGGCACTGTCGGAGAGTCAGTGCTGAGGGAGTGGGCACTGTCCGAGGGTCAGCGCTGAGGGAGCGGGCACTGTCGGAGGGTCAGCGCTGAGGGAGCGGGCACTGTCGGAGGGTCAGCGCCGAGGGAGCGCCGCACTGTCGGAGGGTCAGCGCCGAGGCAGTGCCGCACTGTCGGAGGGTCAGCGCCGAGGCAGTGCCGCACTGTCGGAGGGTCAGCGCCGAGGCAGTGCCGCACTGTCGGAGGGTCAGCGCCGAGGGAGAGGGCACTGTCGGAGAGTCAGTGCTGAGGGAGTGCCGCACTATGGGAGGGTCAGCGCTGAGGGAGTGGGTACTGTCGGAGGGTCAGCGCTGAGGGAGTGGGCACTGTCGGAGGGTCAGTGCCGAGGGAGTGCCGCACTATGGGAGAGTCAGTGCCGAGGGAGTGCCGCACTGTCGGAGGGTCAGCGCCGAGGGAGTGGGTACTGTCGGAGGGTCAGCGCTGAGGGAGTGGGCACTGTCGGAGAGTCAGTGCCGAGGGAGTGCCGCACTATGGGAGGGTCAGCGCTGAGGGAGTGGGTACTGTCGGAGGGTCAGCGCTGAGGGAGTGGGCACTGTCGGAGGGTCAGTGCCGAGGGAGTGCCGCACTATGGGAGAGTCAGTGCCGAGGGAGTGCCGCACTGTCGGAGGGTCAGCGCCGAGGGAGTGGGCACTGTCGGAGGGTCAGCGCCGAGGCAGCGCCGCACTGTCGGAGGGTCAGCGCCGAGGCAGCGCCGCACTGTCGGAGGGTCAGCGCCGAGGCAGCGCCGCACTGTCGGAGGGTCAGCGCCGAGGCAGCGCCGCACTGTCGGAGGGTCAGCGCCGAGGCAGCGCCGCACTGTCGGAGGGTCAGCGCCGAGGCAGCGCCGCACTGTCGGAGGGTCAGCGCCGAGGCAGCGCCGCACTGTCGGAGGGTCAGCGCCGAGGCAGCGCCGCACTGTCGGAGGGTCAGCGCCGAGGCAGCGCCGCACTGTCGGAGGGTCAGCGCCGAGGCAGCGCCGCACTGTCGGAGGGTCAGCGCCGAGGCAGCGCCGCACTGTCGGAGGGTCAGCGCCGAGGCAGCGCCGCACTGTCGGAGGGTCAGCGCCGAGGCAGCGCCGCACTGTCGGAGGGTCAGCGCCGAGGCAGCGCCGCACTGTCGGAGGGTCAGCGCCGAGGCAGCGCCGCACTGTCGGAGGGTCAGCGCCGAGGCAGCGCCGCACTGTCGGAGGGTCAGCGCCGAGGCAGCGCCGCACTGTCGGAGGGTCAGCGCCGAGGCAGCGCCGCACTGTCGGAGGGTCAGCGCCGAGGCAGCGCCGCACTGTCGGAGGGTCAGCGCCGAGGCAGCGCCGCACTGTCGGAGGGTCAGCGCCGAGGCAGCGCCGCACTGTCGGAGGGTCAGCGCCGAGGCAGCGCCGCACTGTCGGAGGGTCAGCGCCGAGGCAGCGCCGCACTGTCGGAGGGTCAGCGCCGAGGCAGCGCCGCACTGTCGGAGGGTCAGCGCCGAGGCAGCGCCGCACTGTCGGAGGGTCAGCGCCGAGGCAGCGCCGCACTGTCGGAGGGTCAGCGCCGAGGCAGCGCCGCACTGTCGGAGGGTCAGCGCCGAGGCAGCGCCGCACTGTCGGAGGGTCAGCGCCGAGGCAGCGCCGCACTGTCGGAGGGTCAGCGCCGAGGCAGCGCCGCACTGTCGGAGGGTCAGCGCCGAGGCAGCGCCGCACTGTCGGAGGGTCAGGCGCGCGAGGGCAGCGCCGCACTGTCGGAGGGTCAGCGCCGAGGCAGCGCCGCACTGTCGGAGGGTCAGCGCCGAGGCAGCGCCGCACTGTCGGAGGGTCAGCGCCGAGGCAGCGCCGCACTGTCGGAGGGTCAGCGCCGAGGCAGCGCCGCACTGTCGGAGGGTCAGCGCCGAGGCAGCGCCGCACTGTCGGAGGGTCAGCGCCGAGGCAGCGCCGCACTGTCGGAGGGTCAGCGCCGAGGCAGCGCCGCACTGTCGGAGGGTCAGCGCCGAGGCAGCGCCGCACTGTCGGAGGGTCAGCGCCGCACTGTCGGAGGGTCAGCGCCGCACTGTCGGAGGGTCAGCGCCGCACTGTCGGAGGGTCAGCGCCGCACTGTCGGAGGGTCAGCGCCGCACTGTCGGAGGGTCAGCGCCGCACTGTCGGAGGGTCAGCGCCGCACTGTCGGAGGGTCAGCGCCGCACTGTCGGAGGGTCAGCGCCGCACTGTCGGAGGGTCAGCGCCGCACTGTCGGAGGGTCAGCGCCGCACTGTCGGAGGGTCAGCGCCGCACTGTCGGAGGGTCAGCGCCGCACTGTCGGAGGGTCAGCGCCGCACTGTCGGAGGGTCAGCGCCGCACTGTCGGAGGGTCAGCGCCGCACTGTCGGAGGGTCAGCGCCGCACTGTCGGAGGGTCAGCGCCGCACTGTCGGAGGGTCAGCGCCGCACTGTCGGAGGGTCAGCGCCGCACTGTCGGAGGGTCAGCGCCGCACTGTCGGAGGGTCAGCGCCGCACTGTCGGAGGGTCAGCGCCGCACTGTCGGAGGGTCAGCGCCGCACTGTCGGAGGGTCAGCGCCGCACTGTCGGAGGGTCAGCGCCGCACTGTCGGAGGGTCAGCGCCGCACTGTCGGAGGGTCAGCGCCGAGGCAGCGCCGCACTGTCGGAGGGTCAGCGCCGAGGCAGCGCCGCACTGTCGGAGGGTCAGCGCCGAGGCAGCGCCGCACTGTCGGAGGGTCAGCGCCGAGGCAGCGCCGCACTGTCGGAGGGTCAGCGCCGAGGCAGCGCCGCACTGTCGGAGGGTCAGCGCCGAGGCAGCGCCGCACTGTCGGAGGGTCAGCGCCGAGGCAGCGCCGCACTGTCGGAGGGTCAGCGCCGAGGCAGCGCCGCACTGTCGGAGGGTCAGCGCCGAGGGAGCGCCGCACTGTCGGAGGGTCAGCGCCGAGGGAGCGCCGCACTGTCGGAGGGTCAGGGCCGAGGGAGGGCGGCACTGTCGGAGGGTCAGGGCCGAGGGAGTGGGCACTGTCGGAGGGTCAGCGCTGAGGGAGTGCCGCACTATGGGAGGGTCAGCGCTGAGGGAGTGGGCACTGTCGGAGAGTCAGTGCTGAGGGAGTGCCGCACTATGGGAGGGTCAGCGCTGAGGGAGTGGGTACTGTCGGAGGGTCAGCGCCGAAGGAGTGGACACTGTCGGAGGGTCAGCGCCGAGGGAGCGGGACACTGTCGGAGGGTCAGCGCTGAGGGAACGGTAGGTGTCGGAGGGTCAGCGCCGAGGGAGTGTCCCACTGTCGGAGGGTCAGCGCCGAGGGAGTGGACACTGTCGGAGCGTCAGCGCCGAGGGAGCGGGGCACTGTCGGAGGGTCAGCGCCGAGGGAGTGTCCCACTGTCGGAGGGTCAGCGCCGAGGGAGTGGACACTGTCGGAGGGTCAGCGCCGAGGGAGTGGACACTGTCGGAGCGTCAGCGCCGAGGGAGCGGGGCACTGTCGGAGGGTCAGCGCCGAGGGAGTGCCGCACTGTCGGAGGGTCAGCGCCGAGGGAGCGGGGCACTGTCGGAGGGTCAGCGCCGAGGGAGCGCCGCACTGTCGGAGGGTCAGCGCCGAGGGAGCGCCGCACTGTCGGAGGGTCAGGGCCGAGGGAGGGCGGCACTGTCGGAGGGTCAGCGCCGAGGGAGCGCCGCACTGTCGGAGGGTCAGCGCCGAGGGAGCGCCGCACTGTCGGAGGGTCAGCGCCGAGGGAGCGCCGCACTGTCGGAGGGTCAGGGCCGAGGGAGGGCGGCACTGTCGGAGGGTCAGGGCCGAGGGAGCGGGGCACTGTCGGAGGGTCAGCGCCGAGGGAGCGGGACACTGTCGGAGGGTCAGCGCCGAGGGAGCGGGGCACTGTCGGAGCGTCAGCGCCGAGGGAGAGGGGCACTGTCGGAGGGTCAGCGCCGAGGGAGTGCCGCACTGTCGGAGGGTCAGCGCCGAGGCAGTGCCGCACTGTCGGAGGGTCAGCGCCGAGGGAGCGGGGCACTGTCGGAGGGTCAGCGCCGAGGGAGCGCCGCACTGTCGGAGGGTCAGCGCCGAGGGAGCGCCGCACTGTCGGAGGGTCAGGGCCGAGGGAGGGCGGCACTGTCGGAGGGTCAGCGCCGAGGGAGCGGACACTGTCGGAGGGTCAGCGCCGAGGGAGCGCCGCACTGTCGGAGGGTCAGCGCCGAGGGAGCGGGACACTGTCGGAGGGTCAGGGCCGAGGGAGGGCGGCACTGTCGGAGGGTCAGCGCCGAGGGAGCGCCGCACTGTCGGAGGGTCAGCGCCGAGGGAGCGCCGCACTGTCGGAGGGTCAGGGCCGAGGGAGGGCGGCACTGTCGGAGGGTCAGCGCCGAGGGAGCGGACACTGTCGGAGGGTCAGCGCCGAGGGAGCGCCGCACTGTCGGAGGGTCAGCGCCGAGGGAGCGCCGCACTGTCGGAGGGTCAGGGCCGAGGGAGCGGGGCACTGTCGGAGGGTCAGCGCCGAGGGAGTGCCGCACTGTCGGAGGGTCAGCGCCGAGGCAGTGGGGCACTGTCGGAGGGTCAGCGCCGAGGGAGCGGGGCACTGTCGGAGGGTCAGCGCCGAGGGAGCGCCGCACTGTCGGAGGATCAGGGCCGAGGGAGGGCGGCACTGTCGGAGGGTCAGGGCCGAGGGAGGGCGGCACTGTCGGAGGGTTAGCGCCGAGGGAGCGGACACTGTCGGAGGGTCAGCGCCGAGGGAGCGCCGCACTGTCGGAGGGTCAGGGCCGAGGGAGGGCGGCACTGTCGGAGGGTCAGGGCCGAGGGAGCGCCGCACTGTCGGAGGGTCAGCGCCGAGGCAGGGCCGCACTGTCGGAGGGTCAGCGCCGAGGCAGGGCCGCACTGTCGGAGGGTCAGCGCCGAGGCAGGGCCGCACTGTCGGAGGGTCAGCGCCGAGGCAGGGCCGCACTGTCGGAGGGTCAGCGCCGAGGCAGGGCCGCACTGTCGGAGGGTCAGCGCCGAGGCAGGGCCGCACTGTCGGAGGGTCAGCGCCGAGGCAGGGCCGCACTGTCGGAGGGTCAGCGCCGAGGCAGGGCCGCACTGTCGGAGGGTCAGCGCCGAGGCAGGGCCGCACTGTCGGAGGGTCAGCGCCGAGGCAGGGCCGCACTGTCGGAGGGTCAGCGCCGAGGCAGGGCCGCACTGTCGGAGGGTCAGCGCCGAGGCAGGGCCGCACTGTCGGAGGGTCAGCGCCGAGGCAGGGCCGCACTGTCGGAGGGTCAGCGCCGAGGCAGGGCCGCACTGTCGGAGGGTCAGCGCCGAGGCAGGGCCGCACTGTCGGAGGGTCAGCGCCGAGGCAGGGCCGCACTGTCGGAGGGTCAGCGCCGAGGCAGGGCCGCACTGTCGGAGGGTCAGCGCCGAGGCAGGGCCGCACTGTCGGAGGGTCAGCGCCGAGGCAGGGCCGCACTGTCGGAGGGTCAGCGCCGAGGCAGGGCCGCACTGTCGGAGGGTCAGCGCCGAGGCAGGGCCGCACTGTCGGAGGGTCAGCGCCGAGGCAGGGCCGCACTGTCGGAGGGTCAGCGCCGAGGCAGGGCCGCACTGTCGGAGGGTCAGCGCCGAGGCAGGGCCGCACTGTCGGAGGGTCAGCGCCGAGGCAGGGCCGCACTGTCGGAGGGTCAGCGCCGAGGCAGGGCCGCACTGTCGGAGGGTCAGCGCCGAGGCAGGGCCGCACTGTCGGAGGGTCAGCGCCGAGGCAGGGCCGCACTGTCGGAGGGTCAGCGCCGAGGCAGGGCCGCACTGTCGGAGGGTCAGCGCCGAGGCAGGGCCGCACTGTCGGAGGGTCAGCGCCGAGGCAGGGCCGCACTGTCGGAGGGTCAGCGCCGAGGCAGGGCCGCACTGTCGGAGGGTCAGCGCCGAGGCAGGGCCGCACTGTCGGAGGGTCAGCGCCGAGGCAGGGCCGCACTGTCGGAGGGTCAGCGCCGAGGCAGGGCCGCACTGTCGGAGGGTCAGCGCCGAGGCAGGGCCGCACTGTCGGAGGGTCAGCGCCGAGGCAGGGCCGCACTGTCGGAGGGTCAGCGCCGAGGCAGGGCCGCACTGTCGGAGGGTCAGCGCCGAGGCAGGGCCGCACTGTCGGAGGGTCAGCGCCGAGGCAGGGCCGCACTGTCGGAGGGTCAGCGCCGAGGCAGGGCCGCACTGTCGGAGGGTCAGCGCCGAGGCAGGGCCGCACTGTCGGAGGGTCAGCGCCGAGGCAGGGCCGCACTGTCGGAGGGTCAGCGCCGAGGCAGGGCCGCACTGTCGGAGGGTCAGCGCCGAGGCAGGGCCGCACTGTCGGAGGGTCAGCGCCGAGGCAGGGCCGCACTGTCGGAGGGTCAGCGCCGAGGCAGGGCCGCACTGTCGGAGGGTCAGCGCCGAGGCAGGGCCGCACTGTCGGAGGGTCAGCGCCGAGGCAGGGCCGCACTGTCGGAGGGTCAGCGCCGAGGCAGGGCCGCACTGTCGGAGGGTCAGCGCCGAGGCAGGGCCGCACTGTCGGAGGGTCAGCGCCGAGGCAGGGCCGCACTGTCGGAGGGTCAGCGCCGAGGCAGGGCCGCACTGTCGGAGGGTCAGCGCCGAGGCAGGGCCGCACTGTCGCAGGGTCAGCGCCGAGGCAGGGCCGCACTGTCGCAGGGTCAGCGCCGAGGCAGGGCCGCACTGTCGCAGGGTCAGCGCCGAGGCAGGGCCGCACTGTCGCAGGGTCAGCGCCGAGGCAGGGCCGCACTGTCGCAGGGTCAGCGCCGAGGCAGGGCCGCACTGTCGCAGGGTCAGCGCCGAGGCAGGGCCGCACTGTCGCAGGGTCAGCGCCGAGGCAGGGCCGCACTGTCGCAGGGTCAGCGCCGAGGCAGGGCCGCACTGTCGCAGGGTCAGCGCCGAGGCAGGGCCGCACTGTCGCAGGGTCAGCGCCGAGGCAGGGCCGCACTGTCGCAGGGTCAGCGCCGAGGCAGGGCCGCACTGTCGCAGGGTCAGCGCCGAGGCAGGGCCGCACTGTCGCAGGGTCAGCGCCGAGGCAGGGCCGCACTGTCGCAGGGTCAGCGCCGAGGCAGGGCCGCACTGTCGCAGGGTCAGCGCCGAGGCAGGGCCGCACTGTCGCAGGGTCAGCGCCGAGGCAGGGCCGCACTGTCGCAGGGTCAGCGCCGAGGCAGGGCCGCACTGTCGCAGGGTCAGCGCCGAGGCAGGGCCGCACTGTCGCAGGGTCAGCGCCGAGGCAGGGCCGCACTGTCGCAGGGTCAGCGCCGAGGCAGGGCCGCACTGTCGCAGGGTCAGCGCCGAGGCAGGGCCGCACTGTCGCAGGGTCAGCGCCGAGGCAGGGCCGCACTGTCGCAGGGTCAGCGCCGAGGCAGGGCCGCACTGTCGCAGGGTCAGCGCCGAGGCAGGGCCGCACTGTCGCAGGGTCAGCGCCGAGGCAGGGCCGCACTGTCGCAGGGTCAGCGCCGAGGCAGGGCCGCACTGTCGCAGGGTCAGCGCCGAGGCAGGGCCGCACTGTCGCAGGGTCAGCGCCGAGGCAGGGCCGCACTGTCGCAGGGTCAGCGCCGAGGCAGGGCCGCACTGTCGCAGGGTCAGCGCCGAGGCAGGGCCGCACTGTCGCAGGGTCAGCGCCGAGGCAGGGCCGCACTGTCGCAGGGTCAGCGCCGAGGCAGGGCCGCACTGTCGCAGGGTCAGCGCCGAGGCAGGGCCGCACTGTCGCAGGGTCAGCGCCGAGGCAGGGCCGCACTGTCGCAGGGTCAGCGCCGAGGCAGGGCCGCACTGTCGCAGGGTCAGCGCCGAGGCAGGGCCGCACTGTCGCAGGGTCAGCGCCGAGGCAGGGCCGCACTGTCGCAGGGTCAGCGCCGAGGCAGGGCCGCACTGTCGCAGGGTCAGCGCCGAGGCAGGGCCGCACTGTCGCAGGGTCAGCGCCGAGGCAGGGCCGCACTGTCGCAGGGTCAGCGCCGAGGCAGGGCCGCACTGTCGCAGGGTCAGCGCCGAGGCAGGGCCGCACTGTCGCAGGGTCAGCGCCGAGGCAGGGCCGCACTGTCGCAGGGTCAGCGCCGAGGCAGGGCCGCACTGTCGCAGGGTCAGCGCCGAGGCAGGGCCGCACTGTCGCAGGGTCAGCGCCGAGGCAGGGCCGCACTGTCGCAGGGTCAGCGCCGAGGCAGGGCCGCACTGTCGCAGGGTCAGCGCCGAGGCAGGGCCGCACTGTCGCAGGGTCAGCGCCGAGGCAGGGCCGCACTGTCGCAGGGTCAGCGCCGAGGCAGGGCCGCACTGTCGCAGGGTCAGCGCCGAGGCAGGGCCGCACTGTCGCAGGGTCAGCGCCGAGGCAGGGCCGCACTGTCGCAGGGTCAGCGCCCCACTGTCGGAGGGTCAGCGCCGAGGGAGGGCCGCACTGTCGGAGGGTCAGCGCCGAGGGAGGGCCGCACTGTCGGAGGGTCAGCGCCGAGGGAGTGGACACTGTCGGAGGGTCAGCGCCGAGGGAACGGTAGGTGTCGGAGGGTCAGCGCCGAGGGAGCGCCGCACTGTCGGAGGGTCAGCGCCGAGGGAGCGCCGCACTGTCGGAGGGTCAGCGCCGAGGGAGCGCCGCACTGTCGGAGGGTCAGGGCCGAGGGAGGGCGGCACTGTCGGAGGGTCAGGGCCGAGGGAGCGGGGCACTGTCGCAGGGTCAGCGCCCCACTGTCGGAGGGTCAGCGCCGAGGGAGTGCCGCACTATGGGAGGGTCAGCGCCGAGGGAGCGGGCACTGTCGGAGGGTCAGCGCCGAGGGAGTGTCCCACTGTCGGAGGGTCAGCGCTGAGGGAGAGGGCACTGTCGGAGGGTCAGGGCTGAGGGAGCGGGCACTGTCGGAGGGTCAGTGCCGAGGGAGTGTCCCACTGTCGGAGGGTCAGCGCCGAGGGAGAGGGCACTGTCGGAGGGTCAGGGCTGAGGGACGGCCGCACTGTCGGAGGGTCAGCGCCGAGGCAGGGCCGTACTGTCGGAGGGTCAGCGCCGAGGGAGAGGGCACTGTCGGAGGGTCAGCGCCGAGGGAGGGCCGCACTGTCGGAGGGTCAGCGCCGAGGGAGTGGACACTGTCGGAGGGTCAGCGCCGAGGGAGTGGACACTGTCGGAGGGTCAGCGCCGAGGGAACGGTAGGTGTCGGAGGGTCAGCGCCGAGGGAGCGCCGCACTGTCGGAGGGTCAGCGCCGAGGGAGCGCCGCACTGTCGGAGGGTCAGGGCCGAGGGAGGGCGGCACTGTCGGAGGGTCAGGGCCGAGGGAGCGGGGCACTGTCGCAGGGTCAGCGCCCCACTGTCGGAGGGTCAGCGCCGAGGGAGTGCCGCACTATGGGAGGGTCAGCGCCGAGGGAGCGGGCACTGTCGGAGGGTCAGCGCCGAGGGAGTGTCCCACTGTCGGAGGGTCAGCGCTGAGGGAGAGGGCACTGTCGGAGGGTCAGGGCTGAGGGAGCGGGCACTGTCGGAGGGTCAGTGCCGAGGGAGTGTCCCACTGTCGGAGGGTCAGCGCCGAGGGAGAGGGCACTGTCGGAGGGTCAGGGCTGAGGGACGGCCGCACTGTCGGAGGGTCAGCGCCGAGGCAGGGCCGTACTGTCGGAGGGTCAGCGCCGAGGGAGAGGGCACTGTCGGAGGGTCAGCGCCGAGGGAGGGCCGCACTGTCCGAAGGTCAGCGCCGAGGGAGAGGGCACTGTCCGAGGGTCAGCGCCGAGGGAGCGGGCACTGTCGGAGGGTCAGCGCCGAGGGAGTGTCCCACTGTCGGAGGGTCAGCGCCGAGGGAGAGGGCACTGTCGGAGGGTCAGGGCCGAGGGAGTGTCCCACTGTCGGAGGGTCAGCGCTGAGGGAGAGGGCACTGTCGGAGGGTCAGGGCTGAGGGACGGCCGCACTGTCGGAGGGTCAGCGTTGAGGGAGTGTCCCACTGTCGGAGGGTCAGCGCTGAGGGAGTGTCCCACTGTCGGAGGGTCAGGGCTGAGGGAGGGCCGCACTGTCGGAGGGTCAGGGCTGAGGGAGTGTCCCACTGTCGGGTCAGCGCTGAGGGACGGTCACACTGTCGGAGGGTCAGGGCTGAGGAGGGCCGTACTGTCGGAGGGTCAGCGCCGAGGGAGAGGGCACTGTCGGAGGGTCAGGGCCGAGGGAGGGCCGCACTGTCGGAGGGTCAGCGCCGAGGCAGGGCCGTACTGTCGGAGGGTCAGCGCCGAGGGAGAGGGCACTGTCGGAGGGTCAGCGCCGAGGGAGGGCCGCACTGTCCGAAGGTCAGCGCCGAGGGAGAGGGCACTGTCCGAGGGTCAGCGCCGAGGGAGAGGGCACTGTCCGAGGGTCAGCGCCGAGGGAGAGGGCACTGTCGGAGGGTCAGCGCTGAGGGAACGGTAGGTGTCCGAGGGTCAGCGCTGAGGGAACGGTAGGAGTCCGAGGGTCAGCGCTGAGGGAGTGGGCACTGTCGGAGGGTCAGTGCTGAGGGAGTGCCGCACTATGGGAGGGTCAGCGCTGAGGGAGTGTCCCACTGTCGGAGGGTCAGCGCTGAGGGAGTGCCGCACTGTCGGAGGGTCAGTGCTGAGGGAGTGCCGCACTGTCGGAGGGTCAGCGCTGAGGGAGTGCCCCACTGTCGGAGGGTCAGCGCTGAGGGAGTGTCCCACTGTCGGAGGGTCAGGGCTGAGGGACGGCCGCACTGTCGGAGGGTCAGCGCTGAGGGAGTGGACACTGTCGGAGGGTCAGCGCTGAGGGAGTGTCCCACTGTCGGAGGGTCAGCGCTGAGGGAGTGTCCCACTGTCGGAGGGTCACCGCTGAGGGAGCGGGGCACTGTCGGAGGGTCAGCGCTGAGGGAGTGTCCCACTGTCGGAGGGTCACCGCTGAGGGAGCGGGGCACTGTCGGAGGGTCAGCGCTGAGGGAGTGTCCCACTGTCGGAGGGTCAGCGCTGAGGGAGTGTCCCACTGTCGGAGGGTCACCGCTGAGGGAGTGCTGCATTGTCGGAGGGTCAGCGCTGAGGGAGCGGGGCACTGTCGGAGGGTCAGCGCCGAGGCAGTGCCGCACTGTCGGAGGGTCAGTGCCGAGGGAGGGCCGCACTGTCGGAGGGTCAGCGCCGAGGGAGTGTCCCACTGTCGGAGAGTCAGCGCCGAGGGAGTGGACACTGTCGGAGGGTCAGCGCTGAGGGAGTGGACACTGTCGGAGGGTCAGCGCTGAGGGAACGGTAGGTGTCGGAGGGTCAGCGCCGAGGGAGGGCCGCACTGTTGGAGGGTCAGCGCCGAGGGAGTGTCCCACTGTCGGAGGGTCAGCGCCGAGGGAGTGTCCCACTGTCGGAGGGTCAGCGCCGAGGGCGTTGACACTGTCGGAGGGTCAGCGCCGAGGGAGTGTCCCACTGTCGGAGGGTCAGCGCCGAGGGAGTGTCCCACTGTCGGAGGGTCAGCGCCGAGGGAGTGTCCCACTGTCGGAGGGTCAGCGCCGAGGGCGTTGACACTGTCGGAGGGTCAGCGCCGAGGGAGTGTCCCACTGTCGGAGGGTCAGCGCCGAGGGAGTGGACACTTTCGGAGCGTCAGCGCCGAGGGAGCGGGGCACTGTCGGAGGGTCAGTGCTGAGGGAGTGTCCCACTGTCGGAGGGTCAGCGCTGAGGCAGTGCCGCACTGTCGGAGGGTCAGCGCCGAGGCAGTGCCGCACTGTCGGAGGGACACGCCGAGGCAGTGCCGCACTGTCGGAGGGTCAGCGCCGAGGCAGTGCCGCACTGTCGGAGGGTCAGTGCTGAGGAGAGGGCACTGTCGGAGGGTCAGCGCCGAGGGAGCGCCGCACTGTCCGAGGGTCAGCGCTGAGGGAGTGGGCACTGTCGGAGGGTCAGTGCTGAGGGAGTGCCGCACTGTCAGAGGGTCAGCGCTGAGGGAGAGGGCACTGTCGGAGGGTCAGTGCTGAGGGAGTGCCGCACTATGGGAGGGTCAGCGCTGAGGGAGTGGGTACTGTCGGAGGGTCAGCGCTGAGGGAGTGGGCACTGTCGGAGGGTCAGTGCTGAGGGAGTGCCGCACTATGGGAGGGTCAGCGCTGAGGGAGGTGGGCACTGTCGGAGGGTCAGTGCTGAGGAGCGCCGCACTGTCGGAGGGTCAGCGCTGAGGGAGTGGGCACTGTCGGAGGGTCAGGGCTGAGGGAGAGGGCACTGTCGGAGAGTCAGTGCTGAGGGAGTGGGCACTGTCCGAGGGTCAGTGCTGAGGGAGAGGGCACTGTCGGAGGGTCAGGGCTGAGGGAGTGCCGCACTATGGGAGGGTCAGCGCTGAGGGAGTGGGTACTGTCGGAGGGTCAGCGCTGAGGGAGTGGGCACTGTCGGAGGGTCAGTGCTGAGGGAGTGCCGCACTATGGGAGGGTCAGCGCTGAGGGAGTGGGCACTGTCGGAGAGTCAGTGCTGAGGGAGTGCCGCACTATGGGAGGGTCAGCGCTGAGGGAGTGGGTACTGTCGGAGGGTCAGCGCTGAGGGAGTGCCGCACTATGGGAGGGTCAGCGCTGAGGGAGTGGGCACTGTCGGAGGGTCAGCGCTGAGGGAGCGCCGCACTGTCGGAGGGTCAGCGCTGAGGGAGCGGGCACTGTCGGAGGGTCAGCGCTGAGGGAACGGTAGGTGTCCGAGGGTCAGCGCTGAGGGAGCGGGCACTGTCGGAGGGTCAGCGCTGAGGGAACGGTAGGTGTCCGAGGGTCAGCGCTGAGGGAGGGGGCACTGTCGGAGGGTCAGTACTGAGGGAGTGCCGCACTGTCGGAGGGTCAGTGCTGAGGGAGTAGGCACTGTCGGAGGGTCAGCACTGAGGGAGTGGGCACTGTTGGAGGGTCAGTGCTGAGGGAGTGCCGCACTATGGGAGGGTCAGCGCTGAGGGAGTGGGCACTGTCGGAGGGTCAGCGCTGAGGGAACAGTAGGTGTCCGAGGGTCAGCGCTGAGGGAGTGGGCACTGTCGGAGGGTCAGGGCTGAGGGAGTGCCGCACTGTCGGAGGGTCAGCGCTGAGGGAGTGGACACTGTCGGAGGGTCAGGGCTGAGGGAGTGCCGCACTATGGGAGGGTCAGCGCTGAGGGAGTGGGCACTGTCGGAGGGTCAGTGCTGAGGGAGTGCCGCACTGTCAGAAGGTCAGCGCTGAGGGAGTGCCGCACTGTCGGAGGGTCAGCGCTGAGGGAGTGGGCACTCTCGGAGGGTCAGCGCCGAGGGAGTGTCCCACTGTCGGAGGGTCACCGCTGAGGGAGCGGGGCACTGTCGGAGGGTCAGCGCTGAGGGAGTGTCCCACTGTCGGAGGGTCAGCGCTGAGGGAGTGTCCCACTGTCGGAGGGTCACCGCTGAGGGAGTGCTGCATTGTCGGAGGGTCAGCGCTGAGGGACGGCCGCACTGTCGGAGGGTCAGCGCTGAGGGAGTGTCCCACTGTCGGAGGGTCAGGGCTGAGGGACGGCCGCACTGTCGGAGGGTCAGCGCTGAGGGAGTGGACACTGTCGGAGGGTCAGCGCTGAGGGAGTGTCCCACTGTCGGAGGGTCAGCGCTGAGGGAGTGTCCCACTGTCGGAGGGTCACCGCTGAGGGAGTGCTGCATTGTCGGAGGGTCAGCGCTGAGGGAGCGGGGCACTGTCGGAGGGTCAGCGCTGAGGGAGTGCCGCACTGTCGGAGGGTCAGCGCTGAGGGAGTGGGCACTGTCGGAGGGTCAGCGCCGAGGCAGTGCCGCACTGTCGGAGGGTCAGCGCCGAGGGAGGGCCGCACTGTCGGAGGGTCAGCGCCGAGGGAGTGTCCCACTGTCGGAGAGTCAGCGCCGAGGGAGTGGACACTGTCGGAGGGTCAGCGCCGAGGGAACGGTAGGTGTCGGAGGGTCAGCGCCGAGGGAGCGCCGCACTGTCGGAGGGTCAGCGCCGAGGGAGCGCCGCACTGTCGGAGGGTCAGGGCCGAGGGAGGGCGGCACTGTCGGAGGGTCAGGGCCGAGGGAGCGGGGCACTGTCGCAGGGTCAGCGCCCCACTGTCGGAGGGTCAGCGCCGAGGGAGTGCCGCACTATGGGAGGGTCAGCGCCGAGGGAGCGGGGCACTGTCGGAGGGTCAGCGCCGAGGGAGCGGGCACTGTCGGAGGGTCAGTGCTGAGGGAGTGTCCCACTGTCGGAGGGTCAGCGCTGAGGGAGAGGGCACTGTCGGAGGGTCAGGGCTGAGGGAGCGGGCACTGTCGGAGGGTCAGTGCTGAGGGAGTGTCCCACTGTCGGAGGGTCAGCGCTGAGGGAGAGGGCACTGTCGGAGGGTCAGGGCTGAGGGACGGCCGCACTGTCGGAGGGTCAGCGTTGAGGGAGTGTCCCACTGTCGGAGGGTCAGTGCTGAGGGAGTGTCCCACTGTCGGAGGGTCAGGGCTGAGGGAGGGCCGCACTGTCGGAGGGTCAGGGCTGAGGGAGTGTCCCACTGTCGGGTCAGCGCTGAGGGACGGTCACACTGTCGGAGGGTCAGGGCTGAGGGACGGTCACACTGTCGGAGGGTCAGGGCTGAGGGAGGGCCGTACTGTCGGAGGGTCAGCGCCGAGGGAGAGGGCACTGTCGGAGGGTCAGGGCCGAGGGAGGGCCGCACTGTCGGAGGGTCAGCGCCGAGGGAGTGCCGCACTGTCGGAGGGTCAGCGCCGAGGCAGGGCCGTACTGTCGGAGGGTCAGCGCCGAGGGAGAGGGCACTGTCGGAGGGTCAGGGCCGAGGGAGGGCCGCACTGTCGGAGGGTCAGCGCCGAGGCAGGGCCGTACTGTCGGAGGGTCAGCGCCGAGGGAGAGGGCACTGTCGGAGGGTCAGCGCCGAGGGAGCGCCGCACTGTCCGAAGGTCAGCGCCGAGGGAGAGGGCACTGTCCGAGGGTCAGCGCCGAGGGAGAGGGCACTGTCCGAGGGTCAGCGCCGAGGGAGAGGGCACTGTCGGAGGGTCAGCGCTGAGGGAACGGTAGGTGTCCGAGGGTCAGCGCTGAGGGAACGGTAGGAGTCCGAGGGTCAGCGCTGAGGGAGTGGGCACTGTCGGAGGGTCAGGGCTGAGGGAGTGCCGCACTATGGGAGGGTCAGCGCTGAGGGAGTGGGCACTGTCGGAGGGTCAGTGCTGAGGGAGTGCCGCACTGTCAGAAGGTCAGCGCTGAGGGAGTGCCGCACTGTCGGAGGGTCAGCGCTGAGGGAGTGGGCACTCTCGGAGGGTCAGCGCCGAGGGAGTGTCCCACTGTCGGAGGGTCACCGCTGAGGGAGCGGGGCACTGTCGGAGGGTCAGCGCTGAGGGAGTGTCCCACTGTCGGAGGGTCAGCGCTGAGGGAGTGTCCCACTGTCGGAGGGTCACCGCTGAGGGAGTGCTGCATTGTCGGAGGGTCAGCGCTGAGGGACGGCCGCACTGTCGGAGGGTCAGCGCTGAGGGAGTGTCCCACTGTCGGAGGGTCAGGGCTGAGGGACGGCCGCACTGTCGGAGGGTCAGCGCTGAGGGAGTGGACACTGTCGGAGGGTCAGCGCTGAGGGAGTGTCCCACTGTCGGAGGGTCAGCGCTGAGGGAGTGTCCCACTGTCGGAGGGTCACCGCTGAGGGAGTGCTGCATTGTCGGAGGGTCAGCGCTGAGGGAGCGGGGCACTGTCGGAGGGTCAGCGCTGAGGGAGTGCCGCACTGTCGGAGGGTCAGCGCTGAGGGAGTGGGCACTGTCGGAGGGTCAGCGCCGAGGCAGTGCCGCACTGTCGGAGGGTCAGCGCCGAGGGAGGGCCGCACTGTCGGAGGGTCAGCGCCGAGGGAGTGTCCCACTGTCGGAGAGTCAGCGCCGAGGGAGTGGACACTGTCGGAGGGTCAGCGCCGAGGGAACGGTAGGTGTCGGAGGGTCAGCGCCGAGGGAGCGCCGCACTGTCGGAGGGTCAGCGCCGAGGGAGCGCCGCACTGTCGGAGGGTCAGGGCCGAGGGAGGGCGGCACTGTCGGAGGGTCAGGGCCGAGGGAGCGGGGCACTGTCGCAGGGTCAGCGCCCCACTGTCGGAGGGTCAGCGCCGAGGGAGTGCCGCACTATGGGAGGGTCAGCGCCGAGGGAGCGGGGCACTGTCGGAGGGTCAGCGCCGAGGGAGCGGGCACTGTCGGAGGGTCAGTGCTGAGGGAGTGTCCCACTGTCGGAGGGTCAGCGCTGAGGGAGAGGGCACTGTCGGAGGGTCAGGGCTGAGGGAGCGGGCACTGTCGGAGGGTCAGTGCTGAGGGAGTGTCCCACTGTCGGAGGGTCAGCGCTGAGGGAGAGGGCACTGTCGGAGGGTCAGGGCTGAGGGACGGCCGCACTGTCGGAGGGTCAGCGTTGAGGGAGTGTCCCACTGTCGGAGGGTCAGTGCTGAGGGAGTGTCCCACTGTCGGAGGGTCAGGGCTGAGGGAGGGCCGCACTGTCGGAGGGTCAGGGCTGAGGGAGTGTCCCACTGTCGGGTCAGCGCTGAGGGACGGTCACACTGTCGGAGGGTCAGGGCTGAGGGACGGTCACACTGTCGGAGGGTCAGGGCTGAGGGAGGGCCGTACTGTCGGAGGGTCAGCGCCGAGGGAGAGGGCACTGTCGGAGGGTCAGGGCCGAGGGAGGGCCGCACTGTCGGAGGGTCAGCGCCGAGGGAGTGCCGCACTGTCGGAGGGTCAGCGCCGAGGCAGGGCCGTACTGTCGGAGGGTCAGCGCCGAGGGAGAGGGCACTGTCGGAGGGTCAGGGCCGAGGGAGGGCCGCACTGTCGGAGGGTCAGCGCCGAGGCAGGGCCGTACTGTCGGAGGGTCAGCGCCGAGGGAGAGGGCACTGTCGGAGGGTCAGCGCCGAGGGAGCGCCGCACTGTCCGAAGGTCAGCGCCGAGGGAGAGGGCACTGTCCGAGGGTCAGCGCCGAGGGAGAGGGCACTGTCGGAGGGTCAGCGCTGAGGGAACGGTAGGTGTCCGAGGGTCAGCGCTGAGGGAACGGTAGGAGTCCGAGGGTCAGCGCTGAGGGAGTGGGCACTGTCGGAGGGTCAGTGCTGAGGGAGTGCCGCACTGTCGGAGGGTCAGCGCTGAGGGAGTGTCCCACTGTCGGAGGGTCAGGGCTGAGGGACGGCCGCACTGTCGGAGGGTCAGCGCTGAGGGAGTGGACACTGTCGGAGGGTCAGCGCTGAGGGAGTGTCCCACTGTCGGAGGGTCAGGGCTGAGGGAGCGGGCACTGTCGGAGGGTCAGTGCTGAGGGAGTGTCCCACTGTCGGAGGGTCAGCGCTGAGGGAGAGGGCACTGTCGGAGGGTCAGGGCTGAGGGACGGCCGCACTGTCGGAGGGTCAGCGTTGAGGGAGTGTCCCACTGTCGGAGGGTCAGTGCTGAGGGAGTGTCCCACTGTCGGAGGGTCAGGGCTGAGGGACGGCCGCACTGTCGGAGGGTCAGCGCTGAGGGAGTGGACACTGTCGGAGGGTCAGCGCTGAGGGAGTGTCCCACTGTCGGAGGGTCAGGGCTGAGGGAGCGGGCACTGTCGGAGGGTCAGTGCTGAGGGAGTGTCCCACTGTCGGAGGGTCAGCGCTGAGGGAGAGGGCACTGTCGGAGGGTCAGGGCTGAGGGACGGCCGCACTGTCGGAGGGTCAGCGTTGAGGGAGTGTCCCACTGTCGGAGGGTCAGGGCTGAGGGAGGGCCGTACTGTCGGAGGGTCAGCGCCGAGGGAGAGGGCACTGTCGGAGGGTCAGGGCCGAGGGAGGGCCGCACTGTCGGAGGGTCAGCGCCGAGGCAGGGCCGTACTGTCGGAGGGTCAGCGCCGAGGGAGAGGGCACTGTCGGAGGGTCAGCGCCGAGGGAGCGCCGCACTGTCCGAAGGTCAGCGCCGAGGGAGAGGGCACTGTCCGAGGGTCAGCGCCGAGGGAGAGGGCACTGTCGGAGGGTCAGCGCTGAGGGAACGGTAGGTGTCCGAGGGTCAGCGCTGAGGGAACGGTAGGAGTCCGAGGGTCAGCGCTGAGGGAGTGGGCACTGTCGGAGGGTCAGTGCTGAGGGAGTGCCGCACTGTCGGAGGGTCAGCGCTGAGGGAGTGTCCCACTGTCGGAGGGTCAGGGCTGAGGGACGGCCGCACTGTCGGAGGGTCAGCGCTGAGGGAGTGGACACTGTCGGAGGGTCAGCGCTGAGGGAGTGTCCCACTGTCGGAGGGTCAGCGCTGAGGGAGTGTCCCACTGTCGGAGGGTCACCGCTGAGGGAGCGGGGCACTGTCGGAGGGTCAGCGCTGAGGGAGTGTCCCACTGTCGGAGGGTCAGCGCTGAGGGAGTGTCCCACTGTCGGAGGGTCACCGCTGAGGGAGTGCTGCATTGTCGGAGGGTCAGCGCTGAGGGAGCGGGGGCACTGTCGGAGGGTCAGCGCTGAGGGAGCGGGGCACTGTCGGAGGGTCAGCGCCGAGGCAGTGCCGCACTGTCGGAGGGTCAGTGCCGAGGGAGGGCCGCACTGTCGGAGGGTCAGCGCCGAGGGAGTGTCCCACTGTCGGAGAGTCAGCGCCGAGGGAGTGTCCCACTGTCGGAGGGTCAGCGCTGAGGGAGTGGACACTGTCGGAGGGTCAGCGCCGAGGGAGTGTCCCACTGTCGGAGGGTCAGCGCCGAGGGAGTGTCCCACTGTCGGAGGGTCAGCGCCGAGGGCGTTGACACTGTCGGAGGGTCAGCGCCGAGGGAGTGTCCCACTGTCGGAGGGTCAGCGCCGAGGGAGTGGACACTGTCGGAGCGTCAGCGCCGAGGGAGCGGGGCACTGTCGGAGGGTCAGTGCTGAGGGAGTGTCCCACTGTCGGAGGGTCAGCGCTGAGGCAGTGCCGCACTGTCGGAGGGTCAGCGCCGAGGCAGTGCCGCACTGTCGGAGGGACACGCCGAGGCAGTGCCGCACTGTCGGAGGGTCAGCGCCGAGGCAGTGCCGCACTGTCGGAGGGTCAGTGCTGAGGGAGAGGGCACTGTCGGAGGGTCAGCGCCGAGGGAGCGCCGCACTGTCCGAGGGTCAGCGCTGAGGGAGTGGGCACTGTCGGAGGGTCAGTGCTGAGGGAGTGCCGCACTATGGGAGGGTCAGCGCTGAGGGAGTGGGTACTGTCGGAGGGTCAGCGCTGAGGGAGTGGGCACTGTCGGAGGGTCAGTGCTGAGGGAGTGCCGCACTATGGGAGGGTCAGCGCTGAGGGAGTGGGCACTGTCGGAGGGTCAGTGCTGAGGGAGCGCCGCACTGTCGGAGGGTCAGCGCTGAGGGAACGGTAGGTGTCCGAGGGTCAGCGCTGAGGGAGCGGGCACTGTCGGAGGGTCAGCGCTGAGGGAGGGGGCACTGTCGGAGAGTCAGTACTGAGGGAGTGCCGCACTGTCGGAGGGTCAGTGCTGAGGGAGTAGGCACTGTCGGAGGGTCAGCGCTGAGGGAGTGGGCACTGTTGGAGGGTCAGTGCTGAGGGAGTGCCGCACTATGGGAGGGTCAGCGCTGAGGGAGTGGGCACTGTCGGAGGGTCAGCGCTGAGGGAACAGTAGGTGTCCGAGGGTCAGCGCTGAGGGAGTGGGCACTGTCGGAGGGTCAGGGCTGAGGGAGTGCCGCACTGTCGGAGGGTCAGCGCTGAGGGAGTGGACACTGTCGGAGGGTCAGGGCTGAGGGAGTGCCGCACTATGGGAGGGTCAGCGCTGAGGGAGTGGGCACTGTCGGAGGGTCAGTGCTGAGGGAGTGCCGCACTGTCGGAGGGTCAGTGCTGAGGGAGTGCCGCACTGTCAGAAGGTCAGCGCTGAGGGAGTGCCGCACTGTCGGAGGGTCAGCGCTGAGGGAGTGGGCACTCTCGGAGGGTCAGCGCCGAGGGAGTGCCGCACTCTCGGAGGGTCAGCGCCGAGGGAGTGCCGCACTGTCGAGAGGGTCAGCGCCGAGGGAGCGCCGCACTGTCGGAGGGTCAGGGCCGAGGGAGTGGACACTGTCGGAGGGTCAGGACCGAGGGAGCGCCGCACTGTCGGAGGGTCAGGGCCGAGGGGTCAGCGCTGAGGGAGGGGGGCACTGTCGGAGGGTCAGTGCCGAGGGAATGGGCACTGTCGGAGGGTCAGTGCCGAGGGAGAGGGCACTGTCGAGAGGGTCAGCGCCGAGGGAGCGCCGCGCTGTCGAGAGGGTCAGCGCCGAGGGAGCGCCGCGCTGTCGAGAGGGTCAGCGCCGAGGGAGCGCCGCGCTGTCGGAGGGTCAGCGCCGAGGGAGCGCCGCGCTGGTCGGAGGGTCAGCGCCGAGGCAGTGCCGCACTGTCGGAGGGACACGCCGAGGCAGTGCCGCACTGTCGGAGGGTCAGCGCCGAGGCAGTGCCGCACTGTCGGAGGGTCAGTGCTGAGGGAGAGGGCACTGTCGGAGGGTCAGCGCCGAGGGAGCGCCGCACTGTCCGAGGGTCAGCGCTGAGGGAGTGGGCACTGTCGGAGGGTCAGTGCTGAGGGAGTGCCGCACTATGGGAGGGTCAGCGCTGAGGGAGTGGGTACTGTCGGAGGGTCAGTGCTGAGGGAGCGCCGCACTGTCGGAGGGTCAGCGCTGAGGGAACGGTAGGTGTCCGAGGGTCAGCGCTGAGGGAGCGGGCACTGTCGGAGGGTCAGCGCTGAGGGAGGGGGCACTGTCGGAGAGTCAGTACTGAGGGAGTGCCGCACTGTCGGAGGGTCAGTGCTGAGGGAGTAGGCACTGTCGGAGGGTCAGCGCTGAGGGAGTGGGCACTGTCGGAGGGTCAGTGCTGAGGGAGTGCCGCACTGTCAGAAGGTCAGCGCTGAGGGAGTGCCGCACTGTCGGAGGGTCAGCGCTGAGGGAGTGGGCACTCTCGGAGGGTCAGCGCCGAGGGAGTGCCGCACTCTCGGAGGGTCAGCGCCGAGGGAGTGCCGCACTGTCGAGAGGGTCAGCGCCGAGGGAGCGCCGCACTGTCGGAGGGTCAGGGCCGAGGGAGTGGACACTGTCGGAGGGTCAGGACCGAGGGAGCGCCGCACTGTCGGAGGGTCAGGGCCGAGGGGTCAGCGCTGAGGGAGGGGGCACTGTCGGAGGGTCAGTGCCGAGGGAATGGGCACTGTCGGAGGGTCAGTGCCGAGGGAGAGGGCACTGTCGAGAGGGTCAGCGCCGAGGGAGCGCCGCGCTGTCGAGAGGGTCAGCGCCGAGGGAGCGCCGCGCTGTCGAGAGGGTCAGCGCCGAGGGAGCGCCGCGCTGTCGGAGGGTCAGCGCCGAGGGAGCGCCGCGCTGTCGGAGGGTCAGCGCCGAGGCAGTGCCGCACTGTCGGAGGGACACGCCGAGGCAGTGCCGCACTGTCGGAGGGTCAGCGCCGAGGCAGTGCCGCACTGTCGGAGGGTCAGTGCTGAGGGAGAGGGCACTGTCGGAGGGTCAGCGCCGAGGGAGCGCCGCACTGTCCGAGGGTCAGCGCTGAGGGAGTGGGCACTGTCGGAGGGTCAGTGCTGAGGGAGTGCCGCACTATGGGAGGGTCAGCGCTGAGGGAGTGGGTACTGTCGGAGGGTCAGTGCTGAGGGAGCGCCGCACTGTCGGAGGGTCAGCGCTGAGGGAACGGTAGGTGTCCGAGGGTCAGCGCTGAGGGAGCGGGCACTGTCGGAGGGTCAGCGCTGAGGGAGGGGGCACTGTCGGAGAGTCAGTACTGAGGGAGTGCCGCACTGTCGGAGGGTCAGTGCTGAGGGAGTAGGCACTGTCGGAGGGTCAGCGCTGAGGGAGTGGGCACTGTTGGAGGGTCAGTGCTGAGGGAGTGCCGCACTATGGGAGGGTCAGCGCTGAGGGAGTGGGCACTGTCGGAGGGTCAGCGCTGAGGGAACAGTAGGTGTCCGAGGGTCAGCGCTGAGGGAGTGGGCACTGTCGGAGGGTCAGGGCTGAGGGAGTGCCGCAATGTCGGAGGGTCAGCGCTGAGGGAGTGGACACTGTCGGAGGGTCAGGGCTGAGGGAGTGCCGCACTATGGGAGGGTCAGCGCTGAGGGAGTGGGCACTGTCGGAGGGTCAGTGCTGAGGGAGTGCCGCACTGTCGGAGGGTCAGTGCTGAGGGAGTGCCGCACTGTCAGAAGGTCAGCGCTGAGGGAGTGCCGCACTGTCGGAGGGTCAGCGCTGAGGGAGTGGGCACTCTCGGAGGGTCAGCGCCGAGGGAGTGCCGCACTCTCGGAGGGTCAGCGCCGAGGGAGTGCCGCACTGTCGAGAGGGTCAGCGCCGAGGGAGCGCCGCACTGTCGGAGGGTCAGGGCCGAGGGAGTGGACACTGTCGGAGGGTCAGGACCGAGGGAGCGCCGCACTGTCGGAGGGTCAGGGCCGAGGGGTCAGCGCTGAGGGAGGGGGCACTGTCGGAGGGTCAGTGCCGAGGGAATGGGCACTGTCGGAGGGTCAGTGCCGAGGGAGAGGGCACTGTCGAGAGGGTCAGCGCCGAGGGAGCGCCGCGCTGTCGAGAGGGTCAGCGCCGAGGGAGCGCCGCGCTGTCGAGAGGGTCAGCGCCGAGGGAGCGCCGCGCTGTCGGAGGGTCAGCGCCGAGGGAGCGCCGCGCTGTCGGAGGGTCAGCGCCGAGGCAGTGCCGCACTGTCGGAGGGACACGCCGAGGCAGTGCCGCACTGTCGGAGGGTCAGCGCCGAGGCAGTGCCGCACTGTCGGAGGGTCAGCGCTGAGGGAGTGGGCACTGTTGGAGGGTCAGTGCTGAGGGAGTGCCGCACCATGGGAGGGTCAGCGCCGAGGGAGTGTCCCACTGTCGGAGGGTCAGCGCCGAGGGAGTGCCGCACTGTCGGAGGGTCAGGGCCGGGGGAGTGGACACTGTCGGAGGGTCAGGGCCGGGGGAGTGCCGCACTGTCGGAGGGTCAGCGCCGAGGGAGTGCCGCACTGTCGGAGGGTCAGCGCCGAGGGAGTGGACACTGTCGGAGGGTCAGGGCCGGGGGAGTGGACACTGTCGGAGGGTCAGGGCCGGGGGGAGCGCCGCACTGTCGGAGGGTCAGGGCCGAGGGAGCGGGCACTGTCGGAGGGTCAGGACCGAGGGAGCGCCGCACTGTCGGAGGGTCAGCGCCGAGGGAGCGCCGCACTGTCGGAGGGTCAGGGCCGAGGGAGGGGGCACTGTCGGACGGTCAGTGCCGAGGGAGGGGGCACTGTCGGACGGTCAGTGCCGAGGGAGGGGGCACTGTCGGAGGGTCAGTGCCGAGGGAGTGCCGCACTGTCGGAGGGTCAGGGCCGAGGGAGGGGGCACTGTCGGAGGGTCAGGGCCGAGGGAGGGGGCACTGTCGGAGGGTCAGTGCCGAGGGAGTGGGCACTGTCGGAGGGTCAGTGCCGAGGGAGTGGGCACTGTCGGAGGGTCAGTGCCGAGGGAGTGGGCACTGTCGGAGGGTCAGTGCCGAGGGAGCGGGCACTGTCGGAGGGTCAGCGCCGAGGGAGCGCCGCGCTGTCGGAGGGTCAGCGCCGAGGGAGCGCCGCGCTGTCGGAGGGTCAGCGCCGAGGGAGCGCCGCGCTGTCGGAGGGTCAGCGCCGAGGGAGCGCCGCGCTGTCGGAGGGTCAGCGCCGAGGGAGCGCCGCGCTGTCGGAGGGTCAGCGCCGAGGGAGCGCCGCGCTGTCGGAGGGTCAGCGCCGAGGGAGCGCCGCGCTGTCGGAGGGTCAGCGCCGAGGGAGCGCCGCGCTGTCGGAGGGTCAGCGCCGAGGGAGCGCCGCGCTGTCGGAGGGTCAGCGCCGAGGGAGCGCCGCGCTGTCGGAGGGTCAGCGCCGAGGGAGCGCCGCGCTGTCGGAGGGTCAGCGCCGAGGGAGCGCCGCGCTGTCGGAGGGTCAGCGCCGAGGGAGCGCCGCGCTGTCGGAGGGTCAGCGCCGAGGGAGCGCCGCGCTGTCGGAGGGTCAGCGCCGAGGGAGCGCCGCGCTGTCGGAGGGTCAGCGCCGAGGGAGCGCCGCGCTGTCGGAGGGTCAGCGCCGAGGGAGCGCCGCGCTGTCGGAGGGTCAGCGCCGAGGGAGCGCCGCGCTGTCGGAGGGTCAGCGCCGAGGGAGCGCCGCGCTGTCGGAGGGTCAGCGCCGAGGGAGCGCCGCGCTGTCGGAGGGTCAGCGCCGAGGGAGCGCCGCGCTGTCGGAGGGTCAGCGCCGAGGGAGCGCCGCGCTGTCGGAGGGTCAGCGCCGAGGGAGCGCCGCGCTGTCGGAGGGTCAGCGCCGAGGGAGCGCCGCGCTGTCGGAGGGTCAGCGCCGAGGGAGCGCCGCGCTGTCGGAGGGTCAGCGCCGAGGGAGCGCCGCGCTGTCGGAGGGTCAGCGCCGAGGGAGCGCCGCGCTGTCGGAGGGTCAGCGCCGAGGGAGCGCCGCGCTGTCGGAGGGTCAGCGCCGAGGGAGCGCCGCGCTGTCGGAGGGTCAGCGCCGAGGGAGCGCCGCGCTGTCGGAGGGTCAGCGCCGAGGGAGCGCCGCGCTGTCGGAGGGTCAGCGCCGAGGGAGCGCCGCGCTGTCGGAGGGTCAGCGCCGAGGGAGCGCCGCGCTGTCGGAGGGTCAGCGCCGAGGGAGCGCCGCGCTGTCGGAGGGTCAGCGCCGAGGGAGCGCCGCGCTGTCGGAGGGTCAGCGCCGAGGGACGGCCGCACTGTCGGAGGGTCAGGGCCGAGGGAGTGCCGCACTGTCGGAGGGTCAGGGCTGAGGGAGAGGGCACTGTCCGAGGGTCAGGGCCGAGGGAGAGGGCACTGTCCGAGGGTCAGCGCCGAGGGAGAGGGCACTGTCCGAGGGTCAGCGCCGAGGGAACGGTAGGTGTCCGAGGGTCAGCGCTGAGGGAGTGCCGCACTGTCAGAGGGTCAGCGCTGAGGGAGAGGGCACTGTCGGAGGGTCAGTGCTGAGGGAGTGGGTACTGTCGGAGGGTCAGCGCTGAGGGAGTGGGCACCGTCGGAGGGTCAGTGCTGAGGGAGTGCCGCACTGTCGGAGGGTCAGCGCTGAGGGAGTGGGTACTGTCGGAGGGTCAGTGCTGAGGGAGTGCCGCACTATGGGAGGGTCAGCGCTGAGGGAGTGGGTACTGTCGGAGGGTCAGCGCTGAGGGAGTGGGCACCGTCGGAGGGTCAGTGCTGAGGGAGTGCCGCACTGTCGGAGGGTCAGCGCTGAGGGAGTGCCGCACTGTCAGAGGGTCAGCGCTGAGGGAGTGGGTACTGTCGGAGGGTCAGGGCTGAGGGAGTGCCGCACTATGGGAGGGTCAGCGCTGAGGGAGTGGGTACTGTCGGAGGGTCAGCGCTGAGGGAGTGGGCACCGTCGGAGGGTCAGTGCTGAGGGAGTGCCGCACTGTCGGAGGGTCAGCGCTGAGGGAACGGTAGGTGTCCGAGGGTCAGCGCTGAGGGAGCGGGCACTGTCGGAGGGTCAGCGCTGAGGGAGGGGGCACTGTCGGAGAGTCAGTACTGAGGGAGTGCCGCACTGTCGGAGGGTCAGCGCTGAGGGAGTGCCGCACTGTCAGAGGGTCAGTGCTGAGGGAGTGGGCACTGTCGGAGGGTCAGGGCTGAGGGAGTGCCGCACTATGGGAGGGTCAGCGCTGAGGGAGTGGGCACTGTCGGAGGGTCAGCGCTGAGGGAGTGGGCACTGTCGGAGGGTCAGCGCTGAGGGTGTGGGCACTGTCGGAGGGTCAGGGCCGAGGGAGCGCCGCACTGTCGGAGGGTCAGCGCTGAGGGAGTGCCGCACTATGGGAGGGTCAGTGCTGAGGGAGTGGGCACTGTCGGAGGGTCAGCGCTGAGGGAGTGCCGCACTGTCAGAAGGTCAGCGCTGAGGGAGTGGGCACTGTCGGAGGGTCAGCGCTGAGGGAGTGGACACTGTCGGAGGGTCAGGGCCGAGGGAGCGGGACACTGTCCGAGGGTCAGCGCCGAGGGAGTGCCGGGTAACACCATGGAACATCCAGGTGAGGTGACTCTGTGACTCTCTCTGTCCTGTGACTCGAGACGTGGCTGGGTCTGGGTCTTCCAGCCGTCGGGAACGACCCGTTCCAGGACCTCTGCGCCCAAGGGGGAGCGACTCGACCCCGCGGACGGGCAATATTCAACGTGGAACAGCCAGCGCCGAAGCACCCTGGTGCTGGGGGGGGGTTGGGGGGCGTCTCACCTTGCCCCGGGACGAGGAGATCGAAATGTGCTCGCTCTGCTGCCGTCTCAACACCCAAACGCAGACCCTTCGGCCCATCCCTGTCTCTGCTGGCCCTGACATCCTCACATGATCCGGTTTTCCGCATTCCCTCCCCAACACCCCCTCCCCAAAACGTCCTCTGGCAGCTTTTTTCCACAGTGTCTCCATGGGAAGAGGTGCAACTCGGGTCTCTCTTCCCCCTCCCCCCCCCCCAACCCCACCCCCCAAAAACCTCTGGATTGCCCCACCCCAAGGGACAGTGACCTTGTCTGTTTTATACACACGCGTGCGGTGTCCTCCCTTCCCTCAGCCTCTGACGCCGCAGGGGGTGGGGGGGGGGGGGGGGGGGGGGGAGTGGAGGGAGGGGATCCCAGGGTCTCACGGGCACCCTCCCTCCCACCATTCGATGATCCCGGCCGACGTTGGCGAGAGACGAGGACGAGACGTCAACTGAGGGGGTGGGGGGGGGGGGGCGCGACACCGCCTTTCGGGAAAATGGCCGAGGAGGGGTGGAGGTGGGGTGGGGTGGGGAGAGTCCTTCCCGTCTGGAAGGGTCACTGCAGCAGACTCCGAACTTCCCCTACCCCCCCCCACAGCCCCGGGATCTCGCCCCCAGATGCAGACCCTCTCATCGCCCCGGGTCGGGGTACGAAGGGGTGCGTTTGGACTCTTGAGAGCAGGAGAGCGACTGGACGCACCCCGAGCGAGATCACACCGTAAGGTGGGGGGTCGGGCGACTCGCAGGGTCGAGGCAAAGACCAAAGCCCAAACTTGGCCAATCGGTAAGAGCCAAAAGATGACCAATCTCCCGTCACATGGCGCTGGACAGGGCCTTGGGTGAGGGCCACTTTTGGATTATTGCGTGTGATTCTGGTCTCCTTCCTGGCGGACGGGCAGTTTAGATTAGACTGGACTCCCTACAGGGAGGAAACAGGCCCTTCGGCCCGGCGAGACCACACCCGACTCTCCCAAGAGCAACCCACACAGACCCATTCCTCTCAGACTAACAGTTGGGGTTGTTGTTGTTGGTGTTGGGGGGCGGGGTTGTTGTTGTTGGAGGGCGGGGTTGTTGTTGGTGTTGGGGGGGCGGGGTTGTTGTTGTTGGAGTTGGGGGGCGGGGTTGTTGTTGGAGTTGGGGGGCGGGGTTGTTGTTGTTGTTGGAGTTGGGGGGCGGGGTTGTTGTTGTTGTTGGAGTTGGGGGGCGGGGTTGTTGTTGTTGTTGGAGTTGGGGGCGGGGTTGTTGTTGTTGTTGGAGTTGGGGGCGGGGTGTTGTTGTTGGAGTTGGGGGCGGGGTGTTGTTGTTGGAGTTGGGGGCGGGGTGTTGTTGTTGGAGTTGGGGGGCGGGGTGGTTGTTGTTGGAGTTGGGGGGCGGGGTGGTTGTTGTTGGAGTTGGGGGGCGGGGTGGTTGTTGTTGGAGTTGGGGGGCGGGGTGGTTGTTGTTGGAGTTGGGGGGCGGGGTGGTTGTTGTTGGAGTTGGGGGGCGGGGTGGTTGTTGTTGGAGTTGGGGGGCGGGGTGGTTGTTGTTGGAGTTGGGGGGCGGGGTGGTTGTTGTTGGAGTTGGGGGGCGGGGTGGTTGTTGTTGGAGTTGGGGGGCGGGGTGGTTGTTGTTGGAGTTGGGGGGCGGGGTGGTTGTTGTTGGAGTTGGGGGGCGGGGTGGTTGTTGTTGGAGTTGGGGGGCGGGGTGGTTGTTGTTGGAGTTGGGGGGCGGGGTGGTTGTTGTTGGAGTTGGGGGGCGGGGTGGTTGTTGTTGGAGTTGGGGGGCGGGGTGGTTGTTGTTGGAGTTGGGGGGCGGGGTGGTTGTTGTTGGAGTTGGGGGGCGGGGTGGTTGTTGTTGGAGTTGGGGGGCGGGGTGGTTGTTGTTGGAGTTGGGGGGCGGGGTGGTTGTTGTTGGAGTTGGGGGGCGGGGTGGTTGTTGTTGGAGTTGGGGGGCGGGGTTGTTGTTGTTGGAGTTGGGGGGCGGGGTTGTTGTTGTTGGAGTTGGGGGGCGGGGTTGTTGTTGTTGGAGTTGGGGGGCGGGGTTGTTGTTGGAGTTGGGGGCGGGGTTGTTGTTGGAGTTGGGGGGCGGGGTTGTTGTTGGAGTTGGGGGCGGGGTTGTTGTTGGAGTTGGGGGGCGGGGTTGTTGTTGTTGGAGTTGGGGGGCGGGGTTGTTGTTGTTGGAGTTGGGGGGCGGGGTTGTTGTTGTTGTTGGAGTTGGGGGCGGGGTTGTTGTTGTTGTTGGAGTTGGGGGCGGGGTTGTTGTTGTTGTTGGAGTTGGGGGCGGGGTTGTTGTTGGAGTTGGGGGCGGGGTTGTTGGAGGCGGGGTTGTTGTTGTTGGGAGTTGGGGGGCGGGGTTGTTGTTGTTGTTGGAGGTGGGGGGCGGGGTTGTTGTTGTTGTTGGAGGTGGGGGGCGGGGTTGTTATTGTTGTTGGAGGTGGGGGGCGGGGTTGTTGTTGGAGTGGGGGGGCGGGGTTGTTGTTGTTGGAGTGGGGGGGCGGGGTTGTTGTTGTTGGAGTTGGGGGCGGGGTTGTTGTTGTTGGAGTTGGGGGGCGGGGTTGTTGTTGTTGTTGGAGTTGGGGGGCGGGGTTGTTGTTGTTGTTGGAGTTGGGGGGGCGGGGTTGTTGTTGTTGGAGTTGGGGGGGCGGGGTTGTTGTTGTTGGAGTTGGGGGGCGGGGTTGTTGTTGTTGGAGTTGGGGGGCGGGGTTGTTGTTGTTGTTGGAGTTGGGGGGGCGGGGTTGTTGTTGTTGGAGTTGGGGGGCGGGGTTGTTGTTGTTGGAGTTGGGGGGCGGGGTTGTTGTTGTTGTTGGAGTTGGGGGGGCGGGGTTGTTGTTGTTGGAGTTGGGGGGCGGGGTTGTTGTTGTTGGAGTTGGGGGCGGGGTTGTTGTTGGAGTTGGGGGGCGGGGTTGTTGTTGTTGGGGGGCGGGGTTGTTGTTGTTGTTGTTGGAGTTGGGGGGCGGGGTTGTTGTTGTTGTTGGAGTTGGGGGGCGGGGTTGTTGTTGTTGTTGGAGTTGGGGGGCGGGGTTGTTGTTGTTGGAGTTGGGGGGCGGGGTTGTTGTTGTTGGAGTTGGGGGGCGGGGTTGTTGTTGTTGTTGGAGTTGGGGGGCGGGGTTGTTGTTGTTGGAGTTGGGGGGCGGGGTTGTTGTTGTTGGAGTTGGGGGCGGGGTTGTTGGAGTTGGGGGCGGGGTTGTTGTTGGAGTTGGGGGGCGGGGTTGTTGTTGTTGGAGTTGGGGGCGGGGTTGTTGTTGTTGGAGTTGGGGGGGGTTGTTGGAGTTGGGGGGGCGGGGTTGTTGTTGTTGTTGGAGTTGGGGGGCGGGGTTGTTTTTGTTGGAGTTGGGGGGCGGGGTTGTTTTTGTTGGAGTTGGGGGGCGGGGTTGTTGTTGGAGTTGGGGGCGGGGTTGTTGTTGGAGTTGGGGGGCGGGGTTGTTGTTGTTGGGGGGCGGGGTTGTTGTTGTTGTTGGTGTTGGGGGGCGGGGTTGTTGTTGTTGTTGGAGTTGGGGGGCGGGGTTGTTGTTGTTGGAGTTGGGGGGCGGGGTTGTTGTTGTTGTTGGAGTTGGGGGGCGGGGTTGTTGTTGTTGTTGGAGTTGGGGGGCGGGGTTGTTGTTGTTGGAGTTGGGGGGCGGGGTTGTTGTTGTTGTTGGAGTTGGGGGGCGGGGTTGTTGTTGTTGGAGTTGGGGGGCGGGGTTGTTGTTGTTGGAGTTGGGGGGCGGGGTTGTTGTTGTTGTTGGAGTTGGGGGGCGGGGTTGTTGTTGTTGTTGGAGTTGGGGGCGGGGTTGTTGGAGTTGGGGGCGGGGTTGTTGGAGTTGGGGGCGGGGTTGTTGTTGGAGTTGGGGGGCGGGGTTGTTGTTGGAGTTGGGGGCGGGGTTGTTGTTGTTGTTGGAGTTGGGGGGGGTTGTTGGAGTTGGGGGGGCGGGGTTGTTGTTGTTGTTGGAGTTGGGGGGCGGGGTTGTTTTTGTTGGAGTTGGGGGGCGGGGTTGTTTTTGTTGGAGTTGGGGGGCGGGGTTGTTTTTGTTGGAGTTGGGGGGCGGGGTTGTTGTTGGAGTTGGGGGCGGGGTTGTTGGAGTTGGGGGGCGGGGTTGTTGTTGTTGGAGTTGGGGGGCGGGGTTGTTGTTGTTGTTGGAGTTGGGGGGCGGGGTTGTTGTTGTTGTTGTTGGAGTTGGGGGGCGGGGTTGTTGTTGTTGTTGGAGTTGGGGGCGGGGTTGTTGTTGTTGTTGGAGTTGGGGGCGGGGTGTTGTTGTTGGAGTTGGGAGGCGGGGTTGTTGTTGTTGGAGTTGGGGGGCGGGGTTGTTGTTGTTGGAGTTGGGGGGCGGGGTTGTTGTTGGAGTTGGGGGCGGGGTTGTTGTTGTTGGAGTTGGGGGCGGGGTTGTTGTTGTTGTTGGAGTTGGAGGGCGGGGTTGTTGTTGGAGTTGGGGGCGGGGTTGTTGTTGTTGGAGTTGGGGGCGGGGTTGTTGTTGTTGGAGTTGGGGGGCGGGGTTGTTGTTGTTGGAGTTGGGGGGCGGGGTTGTTGTTGTTGGAGTTGGGGGGCGGGGTTGTTGTTGTTGTTGGAGTTGGAGTGCGGGGTTGTTGTTGGAGTGGGGGGGCGGGGTTGTTGTTGTTGTTGGAGTTGGGGGCGGGGTTGTTGTTGGAGTTGGGGGCGGGGTTGTTGTTGGAGTTGGGGGCGGGGTTGTTGTTGGAGTTGGGGGCGGGGTTGTTGTTGGAGTTGGGGGGCGGGGTTGTTGTTGTTGGAGTTGGGGGCGGTGTTGTTGTTGGAGTTGGGGGCGGGGTTGTTGTTGGGAGTTGGGGGGCGGGGTTGTTGTTGTTGTTGGAGGTGGGGGGCGGGGTTGTTGTTGGAGGTGGGGGGCGGGGTTGTTGTTGGAGGTGGGGGGCGGGGTTGTTGTTGGAGGTGGGGGGCGGGGTTGTTGTTGGAGGTGGGGGGCGGGGTTGTTGTTGGAGGTGGGGGGCGGGGTTGTTGTTGGAGGTGGGGGGCGGGGTTGTTGTTGGAGGTGGGGGGCGGGGTTGTTGTTGGAGGTGGGGGGCGGGGTTGTTGTTGGAGGTGGGGGGCGGGGTTGTTGTTGGAGGTGGGGGGCGGGGTTGTTGTTGGAGTTGGAGGTGGGGGGCGGGGTTGTTGTTGGAGTTGGAGTTGGGGGGCGGGGTTGTTGTTGGAGTTGGAGTTGGGGGGCGGGGTTGTTGTTGGAGTTGGAGTTGGGGGGCGGGGTTGTTGTTGGAGTTGGAGTTGGGGGGCGGGGTTGTTGTTGGAGTTGGGGGCGGGGTTGTTGTTGTTGGAGTTGGGGGCGGGGTTGTTGTTGGAGTTGGGGGGCGGGGTTGTTGTTGTTGTTGGAGTTGGGGGGCGGGGTTGTTGTTGTTGTTGTTGGAGTTGGGGGGCGGGGTTGTTGTTGTTGTTGGAGTTGGAGTGCGGGGTTGTTGTTGGAGTGGGGGGGCGGGGTTGTTGTTGTTGTTGGAGTTGGGGGCGGGGTTGTTGGAGTTGGGGGCGGGGTTGTTGTTGGAGTTGGGGGCGGGGTTGTTGTTGGAGTTGGGGGCGGGGTTGTTGTTGGAGTTGGGGGGCGGGGTTGTTGTTGTTGGAGTTGGGGGGCGGGGTTGTTGTTGTTGTTGGAGGTGGGGGGCGGGGTTGTTGTTGGAGGTGGGGGGCGGGGTTGTTGTTGGAGGTGGGGGGCGGGGTTGTTGTTGGAGGTGGGGGGCGGGGTTGTTGTTGGAGGTGGGGGGCGGGGTTGTTGTTGGAGGTGGGGGGCGGGGTTGTTGTTGGAGGTGGGGGGCGGGGTTGTTGTTGGAGGTGGGGGGCGGGGTTGTTGTTGGAGGTGGGGGGCGGGGTTGTTGTTGGAGGTGGGGGGCGGGGTTGTTGTTGGAGGTGGGGGGCGGGGTTGTTGTTGGAGTTGGAGGTGGGGGGCGGGGTTGTTGTTGGAGTTGGAGTTGGGGGGCGGGGTTGTTGTTGTTGGAGTGGGGGGGCGGGGTTGTTGTTGTTGTTGTTGGAGTTGGGGGGGCGGGGTTGTTGTTGTTGTTGGAGTTGGGGGGCGGGGTTGTTGTTGTTGTTGGAGTTGGGGGGCGGGGTTGTTGTTGTTGTTGGAGTTGGGGGGCGGGGTTGTTGTTGTTGGAGTTGGGGGCAGGGTTGTTGTTGTTGTTGGAGTTGGGGGGCGGGGTTGTTGGGGGCGGGGTTGTTGTTGTTGTTGGAGTTGGGGGGCGGGGTTGTTGTTGTTGTTGTTGGAGTTGGGGGGCGGGGTTGTTGTTGTTTGAGTTGGGGGGCGGGGTTGTTGTTGTTGGAGTTGGGGGCAGGGTTGTTGTTGTTGTTGGAGTTGGGGGGCGGGGTTGTTATTGTTGGAGTTGGGGGGCGGGGTTGTTGTTGGAGTGGGAGTTGGGGGGCGGGGTTGTTGTTGTTGGAGTTGGGGGGGCGGGGTTGTTGTTGTTGTTGGAGTTGGGGGGCGGGGTTGTTGTTGTTGGAGTTGGGGGGCGGGGTTGATGTTGTTGGAGTTGGGGGGCGGGGTTGTTGTTGTTGTTGGAGTTGGGGGGCGGGGTTGTTGTTGTTGTTGTTGGAGTTGGGGGGCGGGGTTGTTATTGTTGGAGTTGGGGGGCGGGGTTGTTGTTGGAGTGGGGGGGCGGGGTTGATGTTGTTGGAGTTGGGGGCGGGGTTGTTGTTGTTGGAGTTGGGGGGCGGGGTTGTTGTTGTTGTTGGAGTTGGGGGGCGGGGTTGTTGTTGTTGTTGGAGTTGGGGGGCGGGGTTGTTGTTGTTGGAGTTGGGGGGCGGGGTTGTTGTTGTTGGAGTTGGGGGGCGGGGTTGTTGTTGTTGGAGTTGGGGGGCGGGGTTGTTGTTGTTGGAGTTGGGGGGCGGGGTTGTTGTTGGAGTTGGGGGGCGGGGTTGTTGTTGGAGGAGTTGGGGGGCGGGGTTGTTGTTGTTGGAGTTGGGGGGCGGGGTTGTTGTTGTTGTTGGAGTTGGGGGGCGGGGTTGTTGTTGTTGTTGGAGTTGGGGGGTGGGGTTGTTGTTGTTGTTGGAGTTGGGGGGCGGGGTTGTTGTTGTTGGAGTTGGGGGGCGGGGTTGTTGTTGTTGGAGTTGGGGGGCGGGGTTGTTGTTGTTGTTGGAGTTGGGGGGCGGGGTTGTTGTTGTTGTTGGAGTTGGGGGGCGTGGTTGTTGTTGTTGGAGTTGGGGGGCGGGGTTGTTGTTGTTGGAGTTGGGGGGCGGGGTTGTTGTTGTTGTTGGAGTTGGGGGGCGGGGTTGTTGTTGTTGTTGGAGTTGGGGGGCGGGGTTGTTGTTGTTGGAGTTGGGGGGCGGGGTTGTTGTTGTTGGAGTTGGGGGGCGGGGTTGTTGTTGTTGGAGTTGGGGGGCGGGGTTGTTGTTGGAGTTGGGGGCGGGGTTGTTGGAGTTGGGGGGCGGGGTTGTTGTTGTTGTTGGAGTTGGGGGCGGGGTTGTTGGAGTTGGAGTTGGGGGCGGGGTTGTTGTTGTTGTTGGAGTTGGGGGGCGGGGTTGTTGTTGTTGTTGGAGTTGGGGGGCGGGGTTGTTGTTGTTGGAGTTGGGGGGCGGGGTTGTTGTTGTTGGAGTTGGGGGGCGGGGTTGTTGTTGTTGTTGGAGTTGGGGGGCGTGGTTGTTGTTGTTGGAGTTGGGGGGCGGGGTTGTTGTTGTTGGAGTTGGGGGGCGGGGTTGTTGTTGTTGTTGGAGTTGGGGGGCGGGGTTGTTGTTGTTGTTGGAGTTGGGGGGCGGGGTTGTTGTTGTTGGAGTTGGGGGGCGGGGTTGTTGTTGTTGGAGTTGGGGGGCGGGGTTGTTGTTGTTGGAGTTGGGGGGCGGGGTTGTTGTTGTTGGAGTTGGGGGGCGGGGTTGTTGTTGGAGTTGGGGGCGGGGTTGTTGGAGTTGGGGGGCGGGGTTGTTGTTGTTGTTGGAGTTGGGGGCGGGGTTGTTGGAGTTGGAGTTGGGGGCGGGGTTGTTGTTGTTGTTGGAGTTGGGGGGCGGGGTTGTTGTTGTTGTTGGAGTTGGGGGGCGGGGTTGTTGTTGTTGGAGTTGGGGGGCGGGGTTGTTGTTGTTGGAGTTGGGGGGCGGGGTTGTTGTTGTTGTTGGAGTTGGGGGGCGGGGTTGTTGTTGTTGGAGTTGGGGGGCGTGGTTGTTGTTGTTGGAGTTGGGGGGCGGGGTTGTTGTTGTTGGAGTTGGGGGGCGGGGTTGTTGTTGTTGTTGGAGTTGGGGGGCGGGGTTGTTGTTGTTGGAGTTGGGGGGCGGGGTTGTTGTTGTTGGAGTTGGGGGGCGGGGTTGTTGTTGTTGGAGTTGGGGGGCGGGGTTGTTGTTGTTGGAGTTGGGGGGCGGGGTTGTTGTTGTTGGAGTTGGGGGGCGGGGTTGTTGTTGGAGTTGGGGGGCGGGGTTGTTGTTGGAGTTGGGGGCGGGGTTGTTGGAGTTGGGGGGCGGGGTTGTTGTTGTTGTTGGAGTTGGGGGCGGGGTTGTTGGAGTTGGGGGGCTGGGTTGTTGTTGTTGTTGGAGTTGGGGGGCGGGGTTGTTGTTGTTGGAGTTGGGGGGCGGGGTTGTTGTTGTTGGAGTTGGGGGGCGGGGTTGTTATTGTTGGAGTTGGGGGGCGGGGTTGTTGTTGGAGTTGGGGGGCGGGGTTGTTGTTGTTGTTGGAGTTGGGGGGCGGGGTTGTTGTTGTTGTTGGAGTTGGGGGGCGGGGTTGTTGTTGTTGGAGTTGGGGGGCGGGGTTGTTGTTGTTGGAGTTGGGGGGCGGGGTTGTTGTTGTTGGAGTGGGGGGGCGGGGTTGATGTTGTTGGAGTTGGGGGCGGGGTTGTTGTTGTTGGAGTTGGGGGGCGGGGTTGTTGTTGTTGTTGGAGTTGGGGGGCGGGGTTGTTGTTGTTGGAGTTGGGGGGCGGGGTTGTTGTTGTTGGAGTTGGGGGGCGGGGTTGTTGTTGTTGGAGTTGGGGGGCGGGGTTGTTGTTGTTGTTGGAGTTGGGGGGGCGGGGTTGTTGTTGTTGGAGTTGGGGGGCGGGGTTGTTGTTGTTGGAGTTGGGGGGCGGGGTTGTTGTTGTTGGAGTTGGGGGGCGGGGTTGTTGTTGTTGGAGTTGGGGGGCGGGGTTGTTGTTGTTGGAGTTGGGGGGCGGGGTTGTTGTTGTTGTTGGAGTTGGGGGGCGGGGTTGTTGTTGTTGTTGGAGTTGGGGGCGGGGTTGTTGTTGTTGGAGTTGGGGGCGGGGTTGTTGTTGTTGGAGTTGGGGGCGGGGTTGTTGTTGGGGGCGGGGTTGTTGTTGGAGTTGGGGGGCGGGGTTGTTGTTGTTGGAGTTGGGGGGCGGGGTTGTTGTTGTTGGAGTTGGGGGGCGGGGTTGTTGTTGTTGGAGTTGGGGGGCGGGGTTGTTGTTGTTGGAGTTGGGGGGCGGGGTTGTTGTTGGAGTTGGGGGGCGGGGTTGTTGTTGGAGTTGGGGGGCGGGGTTGTTGTTGGAGTTGGGGGCGGGGTTGTTGTTGTTGTTGTTGGAGTTGGGGGGCGGGGTTGTTGTTGTTGGAGTTGGGGGGCGGGGTTGTTGTTGGAGTTGGGGGGCGGGGTTGTTGTTGGAGTTGGGGGGCGGGGTTGTTGTTGTTGGAGTTGGGGGGCGGGGTTGTTGTTGTTGTTGGAGTTGGGGGGCGGGGTTGTTGTTGTTGTTGGAGTTGGGGGCGGGGTTGTTGTTGTTGTTGGAGTTGGGGGCGGGGTTGTTGTTGTTGTTGGAGTTGGGGGGCGGGGTTGTTGTTGTTGGAGTTGGGGGGCGGGGTTGTTGTTGTTGGAGTTGGGGGGCGGGGTTGTTGTTGTTGGAGTTGGGGGGCGGGGTTGTTGTTGTTGTTGGAGTTGGGGGGCGGGGTTGTTGTTGTTGTTGGAGTTGGGGGCGGGGTTGTTGTTGGAGTTGGGGGGGCGGGGTTGTTGTTGTTGTTGGAGTTGGGGGGGCGGGGTTGTTGTTGTTGTTGGAGTTGGGGGGCGGGGTTGTTGTTGTTGTTGGAGTTGGGGGGCGGGGTTGTTGTTGTTGGAGTTGGGGGGCGGGGTTGTTGTTGTTGTTGGAGTTGGGGGGCGGGGTTGTTGTTGTTGTTGGAGTTGGGGGGCGGGGTTGTTGTTGTTGTTGGAGTTGGGGGGCGGGGTTGTTGTTGTTGTTGGAGTTGGGGGCGGGGTTGTTGTTGTTGTTGGAGTTGGGGGGGGTTGTTGTTGGAGTTGGGGGGGTGGGGTTGTTGTTGTTGTTGGAGTTGGGGGGCGGGGTTGTTGTTGTTGGAGTTGGGGGGCGGGGTTGTTGTTGTTGGAGTTGGGGGGCGGGGTTGTTGTTGTTGGAGTTGGGGGGCGGGGTTGTTGTTGTTGTTGGAGTTGGGGGGCGGGGTTGTTGTTGTTGGAGTTGGGGGGCGGGGTTGTTGTTGGAGTTGGGGGGCGGGGTTGTTGTTGTTGGAGTTGGGGGGCGGGGTTGTTGTTGGAGTTGGGGGGCGGGGTTGTTGTTGGAGTTGGGGGGCGGGGTTGTTGTTGTTGTTGGAGTTGGGGGCGGGGTTGTTGGAGTTGGGGGGCGGGGTTGTTGTTGTTGTTGGAGTTGGGGGCGGGGTTGTTGGAGTTGGGGGGCGGGGTTGTTGTTGTTGTTGGAGTTGGGGGGCGGGGTTGTTGTTGTTGGAGTTGGGGGGCGGGGTTGTTGTTGGGGGCGGGGTTGTTGTTGTTGTTGGAGTTGGGGGGCGGGGTTGTTGTTGTTGTTGGAGTTGGGGGGCGGGGTTGTTGTTGTTGTTGGAGTTGGGGGGCGGGGTTGTTGTTGTTGTTGGAGTTGGGGGGCGGGGTTGTTGTTGTTGTTGGAGTTGGGGGCGGGGTTGTTGTTGTTGTTGGAGTTGGGGGGGGTTGTTGTTGGAGTTGGGGGGGTGGGGTTGTTGTTGTTGTTGGAGTTGGGGGGCGGGGTTGTTGTTGTTGGAGTTGGGGGGCGGGGTTGTTGTTGTTGGAGTTGGGGGGCGGGGTTGTTGTTGTTGGAGTTGGGGGGCGGGGTTGTTGTTGTTGTTGGAGTTGGGGGGCGGGGTTGTTGTTGTTGGAGTTGGGGGGCGGGGTTGTTGTTGGAGTTGGGGGGCGGGGTTGTTGTTGTTGGAGTTGGGGGGCGGGGTTGTTGTTGGAGTTGGGGGGCGGGGTTGTTGTTGGAGTTGGGGGGCGGGGTTGTTGTTGTTGTTGGAGTTGGGGGCGGGGTTGTTGGAGTTGGGGGGCGGGGTTGTTGTTGTTGTTGGAGTTGGGGGCGGGGTTGTTGGAGTTGGGGGGCGGGGTTGTTGTTGTTGTTGGAGTTGGGGGGCGGGGTTGTTGTTGTTGGAGTTGGGGGGCGGGGTTGTTGTTGGGGGCGGGGTTGTTGTTGTTGTTGGAGTTGGGGGGCGGGGTTGTTGTTGTTGTTGGAGTTGGGGGGCGGGGTTGTTGTTGTTGTTGGAGTTGGGGGCGGGGTTGTTGTTGTTGGAGTTGGGGGGCGGGGTTGTTGTTGTTGGAGTTGGGGGGCGGGGTTGTTGTTGGAGTTGGGGGCGGGGTTGTTGTTGTTGGAGTTGGGGGCCGGGGTTGTTGTTGTTGGAGTTGGGGGGTGGGGTTGTTGTTGTTGTTGGAGTTGGGGGGCGGGGTTGTTGTTGTTGTTGGAGTTGGGGGGTGGGGTTGTTGTTGTTGGAGTTGGGGGGCGGGGTTGTTGTTGTTGGAGTTGGGGGGCGGGGTTGTTGTTGTTGTTGGAGTTGGGGGCGGGGTTGTTGGTGTTGGGGGGCGGGGTTGTTGTTGTTGTTGGAGTTGGGGGGCGGGGTTGTTGTTGTTGGAGTTGGGGGCGGGGTTGTTGTTGTTGTTGGAGTTGGGGGGCGGGGTTGTTGTTGTTGTTGGAGTTGGGGGGCGGGGTTGTTGTTGTTGGAGTTGGGGGCGGGGTTGTTGTTGTTGGAGTTGGGGGGCGGGGTTGTTGTTGTTGTTGGAGTTGGGGGGCGGGGTTGTTGTTGTTGTTGGAGTTGGGGGGTGGGGTTGTTGTTGTTGGAGTTGGGGGGCGGGGTTGTTGTTGTTGGAGTTGGGGGGCGGGGTTGTTGTTGTTGTTGGGGGGCGGGGTTGTTGTTGTTGGAGTTGGGGGGCGGGGTTGTTGTTGTTGTTGTTGGAGTTGGGGGGCGGGGTTGTTGTTGTTGTTGGAGTTGGGGGGCGGGGTTGTTGTTGTTGGAGTTGGGGGGCGGGGTTGTTGTTGTTGGAAGTGGGGGGCGGGGTTGTTGTTGTTGGAGGTGGGGGGCGGGGTTGTTGTTGGAGTTGGGGGGCGGGGTTGTTGTTGTTGGAGTTGGGGGGCGGGGTTGTTGTTGTTGGAGTTGGGGGGCGGGGTTGTTGTTGTTGGAGTTGGGGGGCGGGGTTGTTGTTGTTGGAGTTGGGGGGCGGGGTTGTTGTTGTTGTTGGGGGGCGGGGTTGTTGTTGTTGGAGTTGGGGGGCGGGGTTGTTGTTGTTGTTGGAGTTGGGGGGCGGGGTTGTTGTTGTTGGAGTTGGGGGGCGGGGTTGTTGTTGTTGTTGGAGTTGGGGGCGGGGTTGTTGTTGTTGTTGGAGTTGGGGGGCGGGGTTGTTGTTGTTGTTGGAGTTGGGGGGCGCGGTTGTTGTTGTTGGAGTTGGGGGGCGGGGTTGTTGTTGGAGTTGGGGGGGCGGGGTTGTTGTTATTGTTGGAGTTGGGGGGCGGGGTTGTTGTTGTTGGAGTTGGGGGGCGGGGTTGTTGTTGGAGTTGGGGGGCGGGGTTGTTGTTGTTGGAGTTGGGGGGCGGGGTTGTTGTTGGAGTTGGGGGGCGGGGTTGTTGTTGGAGTTGGGGGGCGGGGTTGTTGTTGTTGGAGTTGGGGGGCGGGGTTGTTGTTGGAGTTGGGGGGCGGGGTTGTTGTTGGAGTTGGGGGGCGGGGTTGTTGTTGTTGTTGGAGTTGGGGGCGGGGTTGTTGTTGTTGTTGGAGTTGGGGGCGGGGTTGTTGTTGTTGTTGGAGTTGGGGGCGGGGTTGTTGTTGTTGTTGGAGTTGGGGGGCGGGGTTGTTGTTGTTGTTGGAGTTGGGGGCGGGGTTGTTGTTGTTGTTGGAGTTGGGGGGTGGGGTTGTTGTTGTTGTTGGAGTTGGGGGGCGGGGTTGTTGTTGTTGTTGGAGTTGGGGGGCGCGGTTGTTGTTGGAGTTGGGGGGCGGGGTTGTTGTTGGAGTTGGGGGGGCGGGGTTGTTGTTATTGTTGGAGTTGGGGGGCGGGGTTGTTGTTGTTGGAGTTGGGGGGCGGGGTTGTTGTTGGAGTTGGGGGGCGGGGTTGTTGTTGTTGGAGTTGGGGGCGGGGTTGTTGTTGTTGTTGGAGTTGGGGGGCGGGGTTGTTGTTGTTGTTGGAGTTGGGGGGCGGGGTTGTTGTTGTTGTTGGAGTTGGGGGGCGGGGTTGTTGTTGTTGGAGTTGGGGGGCGCGGTTGTTGTTGTTGGAGTTGGGGGGCGGGGTTGTTGTTGGAGTTGGGGGGGCGGGGTTGTTGTTGGAGTTGGGGGGGCGGGGTTGTTGTTGTTGTTGGAGTTGGGGGGCGGGGTTGTTGTTGTTGGAGTTGGGGGGCGGGGTTGTTGTTGTTGGAGTTGGGGGCGGGGTTGTTGTTGTTGGAGTTGGGGGCGGGGTTGTTGTTGTTGTTGGAGTTGGGGGCGGGGTTGTTGTTGTTGTTGGAGTTGGGGGGCGGGGTTGTTGTTGTTGTTGGAGTTGGGGAGCGGGGTTGTTGTTGTTGGAGTTGGGGGCGGGGTTGTTGTTGTTGGAGTTGGGGGCGGGGTTGTTGTTGGAGTTGGGGGCGGGGTTGTTGTTGTTGTTGGAGTTGGGGGGCGGGGTTGTTGTTGTTGGAGTTGGGGGGCGGGGTTGTTGTTGTTGTTGGGGGGCGGGGCTGTTGTTGTTGGAGTTGGGGGGCGGGGTTGTTGTTGTTGGAGTTGGGGGCGGGGTTGTTGTTGTTGGAGTTGGGTGGCGGGGTTGTTGTTGTTGGAGTTGGGGGGCGGGGTTGTTGTTGTTGGAGTTGGGGGGCGGGGTTGTTGTTGTTGTTGGAGTTGGGGGGCGGGGTTGTTGTTGTTGGAGTTGGGGGGCGGGGTTGTTGTTGGAGTTGGGGGCGGGGTTGTTGTTGTTGGAGTTGGGGGGCGGGGTTGTTGTTGTTGGAGTTGGGGGGCGGGGTTGTTGTTGTTGTTGGGGGGCGGGGTTGTTGTTGTTGGGGGGCGGGGCTGTTGTTGTTGGAGTTGGGGGGCGGGGTTGTTGTTGGAGTTGGGGGCGGGGTTGTTGTTGTTGTTGGAGTAGGGGGGCGGGGTTGTTGTTGTTGTTGGAGTTGGGGGCGGGGTTGTTGTTGTTGGATTTGGGGGGCGGGGTTGTTGTTGTTGTTGGAGTTGGGGGGCGGGGTTGTTGTTGTTGGAGTTGGGGGGCGGGGTTGTTGTTGTTGGAGTTGGGGGGCGGGGTTGTTGTTGTTGTTGGAGTTGGGGGGCGGGGTTGTTGTTGTTGTTGGAGTTGGGGGGCGGGGTTGTTGTTGTTGGAGTTGGGGGGCGGGGTTGTTGTTGGAGTTGGGGGGCGGGGTTGTTGTTGTTGGAGTTGGGGGGCGGGGTTGTTGTTGTTGTTGGAGTTGGGGGGCGGGGTTGTTGTTGTTGTTGGAGTTGGGGGGCGGGGTTGTTGTTGTTGTTGGAGTTGGGGGGCGGGGTTGTTGTTGTTGGAGTTGGAGGGCGGGGTTGTTGTTGGAGTGGGGGGGCGGGGTTGTTGTTGTTGTTGGAGTTGGGGGCGGGGTTGTTGTTGGAGTTGGGGGCGGGGTTGTTGTTGGAGTTGGGGGGCGGGGTTGTTGTTGTTGGAGTTGGGGGCGGTGTTGTTGTTGGAGTTGGGGGCGGGGTTGTTGTTGGGAGTTGGGGGGCGGGGTTGTTGTTGTTGTTGGAGGTGGGGGGCGGGGTTGTTGTTGTTGTTGGAGTTGGGGGCGGGGTTGTTGTTGGAGTTGGGGGCGGGGTTGTTGTTGGAGTTGGGGGGCGGGGTTGTTGTTGTTGGAGTTGGGGGCGGTGTTGTTGTTGGAGTTGGGGGCGGGGTTGTTGTTGGGAGTTGGGGGGCGGGGTTGTTGTTGTTGTTGGAGGTGGGGGGCGGGGTTGTTGTTGTTGTTGGAGTTGGAGGGCGGGGTTGTTGTTGGAGTGGGGGGGCGGGGTTGTTGTTGTTGGAGTTGGGGGCGGGGTTGTTGTTGGAGTTGGGGGCGGGGTTGTTGTTGGAGTTGGGGGGCGGGGTTGTTGTTGTTGGAGTTGGGGGCGGTGTTGTTGGAGTTGGGGGCGGGGTTGTTGTTGGAGGCGGGGTTGTTGTTGGGAGTTGGGGGGCGGGGTTGTTGTTGTTGGAGGTGGGGGGCGGGGTTGTTGTTGGAGGTGGGGGGCGGGGTTGTTGTTGGAGGTGGGGGGCGGGGTTGTTGGTGGGGGGCGGGGTTGTTGTTGGAGGTGGGGGGCGGGGTTGTTGTTGGAGGTGGGGGGCGGGGTTGTTGTTGGAGTTGGAGTTGGGGGGCGGGGTTGTTGTTGTTGGAGTGGGGGGGCGGGGTTGTTGTTGTTGGAGTGGGGGGGCGGGGTTGTTGTTGTTGGAGTTGGGGGCGGGGTGTTGTTGTTGGAGTTGGGGGGCGGGGTTGTTGTTGGAGTTGGGGGGTGGGGTTGTTGTTGTTGTTGTTGGAGTTGGGGGGGCGGGGTTGTTGTTGTTGTTGGAGTTGGGGGGGCGGGGTTGTTGTTGTTGTTGTTGGAGTTGGGGGGGCGGGGTTGTTGTTGGAGTTTGGGGGGCGGGGTTGTTGTTGTTGTTGGAGTTGGGGGGCGGGGTTGTTGTTGTTGTTGGAGTTGGGGGGCGGGGTTGTTGTTGTTGGAGTTGGGGGGCGGGGTTGTTGTTGTTGTTGGAGTTGGGGGGCGGGGTTGTTGTTGTTGTTGGAGTTGGGGGGCGGGGTTGTTGTTGTTGGAGTTGGGGGGCGGGGTTGTTGTTGTTGGAGTTGGGGGGCGGGGTTGTTGTTGTTGGAGTTGGGGGGCGGGGTTGTTGTTGTTGTTGGAGTTGGGGGGCGGGGTTGTTGTTGTTGGAGTTGGGGGGCGGGGTTGTTGTTGTTGGAGTTGGGGGCAGGGTTGTTGTTGTTGGAGTTGGGGGGCGGGGTTGTTGGGGGCGGGGTTGTTGTTGTTGTTGGAGTTGGGGGGCGGGGTTGTTGTTGTTGTTGGAGTTGGGGGCAGGGTTGTTGTTGTTGTTGGAGTTGGGGGGCGGGGTTGTTGTTGTTGTTGGGGGGCGGGGTTGTTGTTGGAGTTGGGGGGCGGGGTTGTTGTTGTTGGAGTTGGGGGGCGGGGTTGTTGTTGTTGGAGTTGGGGGGCGGGGTTGTTGTTGTTGTTGTTGGAGTTGGGGGGCGGGGTTGTTATTGTTGGAGTTGGGGGGCGGGGTTGTTGTTGTTGTTGGAGTTGGGGGGCGGGGTTGTTGTTGTTGTTGGAGTTGGGGGGCGGGGTTGTTGTTGTTGGAGTTGGGGGCGGGGTTGTTGTTGTTGTTGGAGTGGGGGGGCGGGGTTGATGTTGTTGGAGTTGGGGGCGGGGTTGTTGTTGTTGGAGTTGGGGGGCGGGGTTGTTGTTGTTGTTGGAGTTGGGGGGCGGGGTTGTTGTTGTTGTTGGAGTTGGGGGGCGGGGTTGTTGTTGTTGGAGTTGGGGGGCGGGGTTGTTGTTGTTGGAGTTGGGGGGCGGGGTTGTTGTTGTTGGAGTTGGGGGGCGGGGTTGTTGTTGGAGTTGGGGGGCGGGGTTGTTGTTGTTGTTGGAGTTGGGGGGCGGGGTTGTTGTTGTTGGAGTTGGGGGGCGGGGTTGTTGTTGTTGGAGTTGGGGGGCGGGGTTGTTGTTGTTGTTGGAGTTGGGGGGCGGGGTTGTTGTTGTTGGAGTTGGGGGGCGGGGTTGTTGTTGTTGGAGTTGGGGGGCGGGGTTGTTGTTGTTGTTGGAGTTGGGGGGCGGGGTTGTTGTTGTTGTTGGAGTTGGGGGGCGGGGTTGTTGTTGGAGTTGGGGGCGGGGTTGTTGTTGGAGTTGAGGGGCGGGGTTGTTGTTGTTGTTGGAGTTGGGGGGCGGGGTTGTTGTTGTTGTTGGAGTTGGGGGCGGGGTTGTTGTTGGAGTTGGGGGGCGGGGTTGTTGTTGTTGGAGTTGGGGGGCGGGGTTGTTGTTGTTGGAGTTGGGGGGCGGGGTTGTTGTTGTTGTTGGAGTTGGGGGGCGGGGTTGTTGTTGTTGTTGGAGTTGGGGGCGGGGTTGTTGTTGGAGTTGGGGGCGGGGTTGTTGTTGGAGTTGAGGGGCGGGGTTGTTGTTGTTGTTGAAGTTGGGGGGCGGGGTTGTTGTTGGAGTTGGGGGGCGGGGTTGTTGTTGGAGTTGGGGGGCGGGGTTGTTGTTGTTGTTGTTGGAGTTGGGGGGCGGGGTTGTTGTTGGAGTTGGGGGCGGGGTTGTTGGAGTTGGGGGGCGGGGTTGTTGTTGTTGTTGGAGTTGGGGGGCGGGGTTGTTGTTGTTGTTGGAGTTGGGGGGCGGGGTTGTTGTTGTTGTTGGAGTTGGGGGGCGGGGTTGTTGTTGTTGGAGTTGGGGGGCGGGGTTGTTGTTGTTGGAGTTGGGGGGCGGGGTTGTTGTTGTTGTTGGAGTTGGGGGGCGGGGTTGTTGTTGTTGGAGTTGGGGGGCGGGGTTGTTGTTGTTGGAGTTGGGGGGCGGGGTTGTTATTGTTGGAGTTGGGGGGCGGGGTTGTTGTTGGAGTGGGGGGGCGGGGTTGTTGTTGTTGGAGTTGGGGGGCGGGGTTGTTGTTGTTGTTGGAGTTGGGGGGCGGGGTTGTTGTTGTTGTTGGAGTTGGGGGGCGGGGTTGTTGTTGTTGGAGTTGGGGGGCGGGGTTGTTGTTGTTGGAGTTGGGGGGCGGGGTTGTTGTTGTTGTTGGAGTTGGGGGGCGGGGTTGTTGTTGTTGTTGGAGTTGGGGGGGCGGGGTTGTTGTTGTTGGAGTTGGGGGGCGGGGTTGTTGTTGTTGGAGTTGGGGGGCGGGGTTGTTGTTGTTGGAGTTGGGGGGCGGGGTTGTTGTTGTTGGAGTTGGGGGGCGGGGTTGTTGTTGTTGTTGGAGTTGGGGGCGGGGTTGTTGTTGTTGGAGTTGGGGGGCGGGGTTGTTGTTGTTGGAGTTGGGGGCGGGGTTGTTGTTGGAGTTGGGGGGCGGGGTTGTTGTTGTTGTTGGAGTTGGGGGGCGGGGTTGTTGTTGTTGTTGGAGTTGGGGGCGGGGTTGTTGTTGTTGGAGTTGGGGGCGGGGTTGTTGTTGTTGGAGTTGGGGGGCGGGGTTGTTGTTGGAGTTGGGGGCGGGGTTGTTGTTGGAGTTGGGGGGCGGGGTTGTTGTTGTTGTTGGAGTTGGGGGGCGGGGTTGTTGTTGTTGGAGTTGGGGGGCGGGGTTGTTGTTGTTGGAGTTGGGGGGCGGGGTTGTTGTTGTTGGAGTTGGGGGGCGGGGTTGTTGTTGGAGTTGGGGGCGGGGTTGTTGTTGGAGTTGGGGGCGGGGTTGTTGTTGTTGTTGTTGGAGTTGGGGGGCGGGGTTGTTGTTGGAGTTGGGGGGCGGGGTTGTTGTTGGAGTTGGGGGGCGGGGTTGTTGTTGGAGTTGGGGGGCGGGGTTGTTGTTGGAGTTGGGGGCGGGGTTGTTGGAGTTGGGGGGCGGGGTTGTTGTTGTTGTTGGAGTTGGGGGCGGGGTTGTTGGAGTTGGGGGGCGGGGTTGTTATTGTTGGAGTTGGGGGGCGGGGTTGTTGTTGGAGTTGGGGGGGCGGGGTTGATGTTGTTGTTGGAGTTGGGGGCGGGGTTGTTGTTGTTGTTGGAGTTGGGGGGCGGGGTTGTTGTTATTGTTGGATTTGGGGGGCGGGGTTGTTGTTGTTGTTGGAGTTGGGGGGCGGGGTTGTTGTTGGAGTGGGGGGGCGGGGTTGATGTTGTTGGAGTGGGGGGGCGGGGTTGATGTTGTTGGAGTGGGGGGGCGGGGTTGATGTTGTTGGAGTTGGGGGGCGGGGTTGTTGTTGTTGGAGTTGGGGGGCGGGGTTGTTGTTGTTGGAGTTGGGGGGCGGGGTTGTTGTTGTTGGAGTTGGGGGGCGGGGTTGTTGTTGGAGTTGGGGGGCGGGGTTGTTGTTGGAGTTGGGGGGCGGGGTTGTTGTTGGAGTTGGGGGGCGGGGTTGTTGTTGGAGTGGGGGGGCGGGGTTGATGTTGTTGGAGTTGGGGGCGGGGTTGTTGTTGTTGGAGTTGGGGGGCGGGGTTGTTGTTGTTGTTGGAGTTGGGGGGCGGGGTTGTTGTTGTTGTTGGGAGTTGGGGGGCGGGGTTGTTGTTGTTGGAGTTGGGGGGCGGGGTTGTTGTTGTTGTTGGAGTTGGGGGGCGGGGTTGTTGTTGTTGTTGGAGTTGGGGGGCGGGGTTGTTGTTGTTGTTGGAGTTGGGGGGCGGGGTTGTTGTTGTTGTTGGAGTTGGGGGGGCGGGGTTGTTGTTGTTGGAGTTGGGGGGCGGGGTTGTTGTTGTTGGAGTTGGGGGGCGGGGTTGTTGTTGTTGGAGTTGGGGGGCGGGGTTGTTGTTGTTGGAGTTGGGGGGCGGGGTTGTTGTTGTTGGAGTTGGGGGGCGGGGTTGTTGTTGTTGGAGTTGGGGGGCGGGGTTGTTGTTGGAGTTGGGGGGCGGGGTTGTTGTTGGAGTTGGGGGGCGGGGTTGTTGTTGTTGTTGTTGGAGTTGGGGGGCGGGGTTGTTGTTGTTGGAGTTGGGGGGCGGGGTTGTTGTTGTTGTTGGAGTTGGGGGGCGGGGTTGTTGTTGTTGGAGTTGGGGGGCGGGGTTGTTGTTGTTGTTGGAGTTGGGGGCGGGGTTGTTGTTGGAGTTGGGGGGCGGGGTTGTTGTTGTTGTTGGAGTTGGGGGCGGGGTTGTTGTTGTTGTTGGAGTTGGGGGGGGTTGTTGTTGGAGTTGGGGGGGTGGGGTTGTTGTTGTTGTTGGAGTTGGGGGGCGGGGTTGTTGTTGTTGGAGTTGGGGGGCGGGGTTGTTGTTGTTGGAGTTGGGGGGCGGGGTTGTTGTTGTTGGAGTTGGGGGGTGGGGTTGTTGTTGGAGTTGGGGGGTGGGGTTGTTGTTGGAGTTGGGGGGCGGGGTTGTTGTTGTTGGAGTTGGGGGGCGGGGTTGTTGGAGTTGGGGGGCGGGGTTGGTGTTGTTGTTGGAGTTGGGTGCGGGGTTGTTGGAGTTGGGGGGCGGGGTTGTTGTTGTTGGAGTTGGGGGGCGGGGTTGTTGTTGTTGGGGGCGGGGTTGTTGTTGTTGTTGGAGTTGGGGGGCGGGGTTGTTGTTGGGGGCGGGGTTGTTGTTGTTGTTGGAGTTGGGGGGCGGGGTTGTTGTTGTTGGAGTTGGGGGGCGGGGTTGTTGTTGTTGGGGGCGGGGTTGTTGTTGTTGTTGGAGTTGGGGGGCGGGGTTGTTGTTGTTGTTGGAGTTGGGGGGCGGGGTTGTTGTTGTTGTTGGAGTTGGGGGCGGGGTTGTTGTTGTTGTTGGAGTTGGGGGGCGGGGTTGTTGTTGTTGGAGTTGGGGGGCGGGGTTGTTGTTGGAGTTGGGGGGCGGGGTTGTTGTTGTTGGAGTTGGGGGGCGGGGTTGTTGTTGGAGTTGGGGGGCGGGGTTGTTGTTGGAGTTGGGGGGTGGGGTTGTTGTTGGAGTTGGGGGCGGGGTTGTTGTTGTTGTTGGAGTTGGGGGGTGGGGTTGTTGTTGTTGGAGTTGGGGGGCGGGGTTGTTGTTGGAGTTGGGGGGCGGGGTTGTTGTTGTGGAGTTGTTGGGCGGGGTTGTTGTTGTGGAGTTGGGGGTCGGGGTTGTTGTTGTTGGAGTTGGGGGGCGGGGTTGTTGTTGTTGTTGGAGTTGGGGGGCGGGGTTGTTGTTGTTGTTGGAGTTGGGGGGCGGGGTTGTTGTTGTTGGAGTTGGGGGCGGGGTTGTTGTTGTTGTTGGAGTTGGGGGGCGGGGTTGTTGTTGTTGGAGTTGGGGGCGGGGTTGTTGTTGTTGGAGTTGGGGGGCGGGGTTGTTGTTGTTGTTGGAGTTGGGGGGCGGGGTTGTTGTTGGAGTTGGGGGGCGGGGTTGTTGTTGTTGTTGGAGTTGGGGGGCGGGGTTGTTGTTGTTGGAGTTGGGGGGCGGGGTTGTTGTTGTTGTTGGAGTTGGGGGGCGGGGTTGTTGTTGTTGTTGGAGTTGGGGGCGGGGTTGTTGTTGTTGGAGTTGGGGGGCGGGGTTGTTGTTGTTGTTGGAGTTGGGGGGCGGGGTTGTTGTTGTTGTTGGAGTTGGGGGGCGGGGTTGTTGTTGTTGGAGTTGGGGGCGGGGTTGTTGTTGTTGGAGTTGGGGGGCGGGGTTGTTGTTGTTGTTGGAGTTGGGGGGCGGGGTTGTTGTTGTTGTTGGAGTTGGGGGGCGGGGTTGTTGTTGTTGGAGTTGGGGGGCGGGGTTGTTGTTGTTGGAGTTGGGGGGCGGGGTTGTTGTTGTTGGAGTTGGGGGGCGGGGTTGTTGTTGTTGGAGTTGGGGGGCGGGGTTGTTGTTGTTGTTGTTGTTGGAGTTGGGGGGCGGGGTTGTTGTTGTTGTTGGAGTTGGGGGGCGGGGTTGTTGTTGTTGGAGTTGGGGGGCGGGGTTGTTGTTGTTGGAAGTGGGGGGCGGGGTTGTTGTTGTTGGAGTTGGGGGGCGGGGTTGTTGTTGGAGTTGGGGGGCGGGGTTGTTGTTGGAGTTGGGGGGCGGGGTTGTTGTTGTTGGAGTTGGGGGGCGGGGTTGTTGTTGTTGGAGTTGGGGGGCGGGGTTGTTGTTGTTGGAGTTGGGGGGCGGGGTTGTTGTTGTTGTTGGGGGGCGGGGTTGTTGTTGTTGGAGTTGGGGGGCGGGGTTGTTGTTGGAGTTGGGGGGCGGGGTTGTTGTTGTTGTTGGAGTTGGGGGGCGGGGTTGTTGTTGTTGGAGTTGGGGGGTGGGGTTGTTGTTGTTGTTGGAGTTGGGGGCGGGGTTGTTGTTGTTGTTGGAGTTGGGGGGCGGGGTTGTTGTTGTTGTTGGAGTTGGGGGGCGCGGTTGTTGTTGTTGGAGTTGGGGGTCGGGGTTGTTGTTGTTGGAGTTGGGGGTCGGGGTTGTTGTTGTTGGAGTTGGGGGGCGGGGTTGTTGTTGTTGGAGTTGGGGGGCGGGGTTGTTGTTGTTGTTGGAGTTGGGGGGCGGGGTTGTTGGTGTTGGGGGGCGGGGTTGTTGTTGTTGTTGGAGTTGGGGGGCGGGGTTGTTGTTGTTGTTGGAGTTGGGGGGCGGGGTTGTTGTTGTTGGAGTTGGGGGGCGGGGTTGTTGTTGTTGTTGGAGTTGGGGGCGGGGTTGTTGTTGTTGTTGGAGTTGGGGGGCGGGGTTGTTGTTGTTGGAGTTGGGGGGCGCGGTTGTTGTTGTTGGAGTTGGGGGGCGGGGTTGTTGTTGGAGTTGGGGGGCGGGGTTGTTGTTGTTGGAGTTGGGGGGGCGGGGTTGTTGTTGTTGTTGGAGTTGGGGGGCGGGGTTGTTGTTGTTGGAGTTGGGGGGCGGGGTTGTTGTTGTTGGAGTTGGGGGCGGGGTTGTTGTTGTTGTTGGAGTTGGGGGGCGGGGTTGTTGTTGTTGGAGTTGGGGGGCGGGGTTGTTGGAGTTGGGGGGCGGGGTTGTTGTTGTTGTTGGAGTTGGGGGGCGGGGTTGTTGTTGTTGGAGTTGGGGGGCGGGGTTGTTGTTGTTGTTGGAGTTGGGGGGCGGGGTTGTTGTTGTTGTTGGAGTTGGGGGGCGGGGTTGTTGTTGTTGGAGTTGGGGGGGCGGGGTTGTTGTTGTTGTTGGAGTTGGGGGGCGGGGCTGTTGTTGTTGTTGGAGTTGGGGGGCGGGGTTGTTGTTGTTGTTGGAGTTGGGGGGCGGGGTTGTTGTTGTTGTTGGAGTTGGGGGGCGGGGCTGTTGTTGTTGTTGGAGTTGGGGGGCGGGGTTGTTGTTGTTGTTGGAGTTGGGGGGCGGGGTTGTTGTTGGAGTTGGGGGGCGGGGTTGTTGTTGGAGTTGGGGGGCGGGGTTGTTGTTGTTGTTGGAGTTGGGGGGCGGGGTTGTTGTTGTTGTTGGAGTTGGGGGGCGGGGTTGTTGTTGTTGGAGTTGGGGGCGGGGTTGTTGTTGTTGGAGTTGGGGGGCGGGGTTGTTGTTGTTGGAGTTGGGGGGCGGGGTTGTTGTTGTTGGAGTTGGGGGGCGGGGTTGTTGTTGTTGGAGTTGGGGGGCGGGGTTGTTGTTGTTGTTGGAGTTGGGGGGCGGGGTTGTTGTTGTTGTTGGAGTTGGGGGGCGGGGTTGTTGTTGTTGGAGTTGGGGGGCGGGGTTGTTGTTGGAGTTGGGGGGCGGGGTTGTTGTTGTTGGAGTTGGGGGGCGGGGTTGTTGTTGGAGTTGGGGGGCGGGGTTGTTGTTGTTGTTGGAGTTGGGGGGCGGGGTTGTTGTTGTTGGAGTTGGGGGGCGGGGTTGTTGTTGTTGTTGGAGTTGGGGGCGGGGTTGTTGTTGTTGTTGGAGTTGGGGGGCGGGGTTGTTGTTGTTGTTGGAGTTGGGGGGCGCGGTTGTTGTTGTTGGAGTTGGGGGGCGGGGTTGTTGGAGTTGGGGGGCGGGGTTGTTGTTGTTGTTGGGGGCGGGGTTGTTGTTGTTGTTGGAGTTGGGGGGCGGGGTTGTTGTTGTTGTTGGAGTTGGGGGGCGGGGTTGTTGTTGTTGGGAGTTGGGGGGCGGGGTTGTTGTTGGAGTTGGGGGCGGGGTTGTTGTTGTTGTTGCAGTTGGGGGCGGGGTTGTTGTTGTTGTTGGAGTTGGGGGGCGGGGTTGTTGTTGTTGTTGGAGTTGGGGGGCGGGGTTGTTGTTGTTGGAGTTGGGGGCGGGGTTGTTGTTGGAGTTGGGGGCGGGGTTGTTGTTGTTGTTGGAGTTGGGGGGCGGGGTTGTTGTTGTTGGAGTTGGGGGGCGGGGTTGTTGTTGTTGTTGGGGGGCGGGGCTGTTGTTGGAGTTGGGGGCGGGGTTGTTGTTGGGGGCGGGGTTGTTGTTGTTGTTGGAGTAGGGGGGCGGGGTTGTTGTTGTTGTTGGAGTTGGGGGCGGGGTTGTTGTTGTTGGAGTTGGGTGGCGGGGTTGTTATTGTTGGAGTTGGGGGGCGGGGTTGTTGTTGTTGTTGGAGTTGGGGGGCGGGGTTGTTGTTGTTGGAGTTGGGCGGCGGGGTTGTTGTTGTTGTTGGAGTTGGGGGGCGGGGTTGTTGTTGTTGTTGGAGTTGGGGGGCGGGGTTGTTGTTGTTGTTGGAGTTGGGGGGCGGGGTTGTTGTTGTTGTTGGAGTTGGGGGGCGGGGTTGTTGTTGTTGTTGGAGTTGGGGGGCGGGGTTGTTGTTGGAGTTGGGGGCGGGGTTGTTGTTGTTGTTGGAGTTGGGGGGCGGGGTTGTTGTTGTTGGAGTTGGGGGGCGGGGTTGTTGTTGTTGGGGGGCGGGGCTGTTGTTGTTGGAGTTGGGGGCGGGGTTGTTGTTGGAGTTGGGGGCGGGGTTGTTGTTGTTGTTGGAGTAGGGGGGCGGGGTTGTTGTTGTTGTTGGAGTTGGGGGCGGGGTTGTTGTTGTTGTTGGATTTGGGTGGCGGGGTTGTTGTTGTTGTTGGAGTTGGGGGGCGGGGTTGTTGTTGTTGTTGGAGTTGGGGGGCGGGGTTGTTGTTGTTGTTGGAGTTGGGGGGCGGGGTTGTTGTTGGAGTTGGGGGGCGGGGTTGTTGTTGTTGTTGGGGGGCGGGGTTGTTGTTGTTGTTGGGGGGCGGGGCTGTTGTTGTTGGAGTTGGGGGCGGGGTTGTTGTTGGAGTTGGGGGCGGGGTTGTTGTTGTTGTTGGAGTAGGGGGGCGGGGTTGTTGTTGTTGTTGGAGTTGGGGGCGGGGTTGTTGTTGTTGTTGGATTTGGGTGGCGGGGTTGTTGTTGTTGTTGGAGTTGGGGGGCGGGGTTGTTGTTGGAGTTGGAGTTGGGGGGCGGGGTTGTTGTTGGAGTTGGGGGGCGGGGTTGTTGTTGGAGTTGGGGGGGCGGGGTTGTTGTTGGAGTTGGGGGGCGGGGTTGTTGTTGTTGTTGGAGTTGGGGGGCGGGGTTGTTGTTGTTGTTGGAGTTGGGGGGCGGGGTTGTTGTTGTTGTTGGAGTTGGGGGGCGGGGTTGTTGTTGTTGTTGGAGTTGGGGGGCGGGGTTGTTGTTGTTGTTGGAGTTGGGGGGCGGGGTTGTTGTTGTTGTTGGAGTTGGGGGGCGGGGTTGTTGTTGTTGTTGGAGTTGGGGGGCGGGGTTGTTGTTGTTGGAGTTGGGGGGCGGGGTTGTTGTTGTTGGAGTTGGGGGGCGGGGTTGTTGTTGTTGTTGGGGGGCGGGGTTGTTGTTGTTGTTGGGGGGCGGGGCTGTTGTTGTTGGAGTTGGGGGCGGGGTTGTTGTTGGAGTTGGGGGCGGGGTTGTTGTTGTTGTTGGAGTAGGGGGGCGGGGTTGTTGTTGTTGGAGTTGGGGGGCGGGGTTGTTGTTGTTGTTGGAGTTGGGGGGCGGGGTTGTTGTTGGAGTTGGGGGGCGGGGTTGTTGTTGGAGTTGGGGGGCGGGGTTGTTGTTGTTGTTGGAGTTGGGGGGCGGGGTTGTTGTTGTTGTTGGAGTTGGGGGGCGGGGTTGTTGTTGGAGTTGGAGTTGGGGGGCGGGGTTGTTGTTGTTGGAGTTGGGGGGCGGGGTTGTTGTTGGGGGGCGGGGTTGTTGTTGTTGTTGGGGGGCGGGGCTGTTGTTGTTGGAGTTGGGGGCGGGGTTGTTGTTGGAGTTGGGGGCGGGGTTGTTGTTGTTGTTGGAGTAGGGGGGCGGGGTTGTTGTTGTTGTTGGAGTTGGGGGGCGGGGTTGTTGTTGGAGTTGGGGGGCGGGGTTGTTGGAGTTGGGGGGCGGGGTTGTTGTTGTTGGAGTTGGGGGGCGGGGTTGTTGTTGTTGTTGGAGTTGGGGGGCGGGGTTGTTGTTGTTGTTGGAGTTGGGGGGCGGGGTTGTTGTTGTTGTTGGAGTTGGGGGGCGGGGTTGTTGTTGTTGGAGTTGGGGGGCGGGGTTGTTGTTGTTGTTGGAGTTGGGGGGCGGGGTTGTTGTTGTTGTTGGAGTTGGGGGGCGGGGTTGTTGTTGTTGTTGGAGTTGGGGGGCGGGGTTGTTGTTGGAGTTGGGGGGCGGGGTTGTTGTTGTTGGAGTTGGGGGGCGGGGTTGTTGTTGTTGGAGTTGGGGGCGGGGTTGTTGTTGTTGGAGTTGGGGGGCGGGGTTGTTGGTGGAGTTGGGGGGCGGGGTTGTTGTTGTTGGAGTTGGGGGGCGGGGTTGTTGTTGTTGTTGTTGGAGTTGGGGGGCGGGGTTGTTGTTGTTGTTGGAGTTCGGGGGCGGGGTTGGTGTTGAAGTTGGGGGGCGGGGTTGTTGTTGTTGGAAGTGGGGGGCGGGGTTGTTGTTGTTGTTGGAGTTGGGGGGCGGGGTTGTTGTTGTTGGAGTTGGGGGGCGGGGTTGTTGTTGTTGGAGTTGGGGGGCGGGGTTGTTGTTGTTGTTGGAGTTGGGGGGCGGGGTTGATGTTGTTGGAGTTGGGGGCGGGGTTGTTGTTGTTGTTGGAGTTGGGGGCGGGGTTGTTGTTGTTGTTGGAGTTGGGGGGCGGGGTTGTTGTTGTTGGAGTTGGGGGGCGGGGTTGTTGTTGTTGTTGGAGTTGGGGGCGGGGTTGTTGTTGTTGGAGTTGGGGGGCGGGGTTGTTGTTGTTGGAGTTGGGGGGCGGGGTTGTTGTTGTTGTTGGAGTTGGGGGGCGGGGTTGTTGTTGTTGTTGGAGTTGGGGGGCGGGGTTGTTGTTGTTGGAGTTGGGGGGCGGGGTTGTTGTTGTTGTTGTTGGGGGGCGGGGTTGTTGTTGTTGGAGTTGGGGGGCGGGGTTGTTGTTGTTGGAGTTGGGGGGCGGGGTTGTTGGAGTTGAGGGGCGGGGTTGTTGGAGTTGAGGGGCGGGGTTGTTGTTGTTGGAGTTGGGGGGCGGGGTTGTTGTTGTTGGAGTTGGGGGGCGGGGTTGTTGTTGTTGGAGTTGGGGGGGCGGGGTTGTTGTTGTTGGAGTTGGGGGGCGGGGTTGTTGTTGTTGTTGGAGTTGGGGGGCGGGGTTGTTGTTGTTGGAGTTGGGGGGGCGGGGTTGTTGTTGTTGTTGGAGTTGGGGGGCGGGGTTGTTGTTGTTGTTGTTGGGGGCGGGGTTGTTGTTGTTGTTGGAGTTGGGGGGCGGGGTTGTTGTTGTTGGAGTTGGGGGGTGGGGTTGTTGTTGTTGTTGGAGTTGGGGGGCGGGGTTGTTGTTGTTGTTGTTGTTGGGGGGCGGGGTTGTTGTTGTTGTTGGAGTTGGGGGGCGGGGTTGTTGTTGTTGGAGTTGGGGGGGCGTGGTTGTTGTTGTTGGAGTTGGGGGGCGGGGTTGTTGTTGTTGTTGTTGGAGTTGGGGGGCGGGGTTGTTGTTGTTGTTGGGGGGCGGGGTTGTTGTTGTTGGAGTTGGGGGGCGGGGTTGTTGTTGTTGGAGTTGGGGGGCGGGGTTGTTGTTGTTGGAGTTGGGGGCGGGGTTGTTGTTGTTGTTGGAGTTGGGGGGCGGGGTTGTTGTTGTTGTTGTTGGGGGGCGGGGTTGTTGTTGTTGGAGTTGGGGGCGGGGTTGTTGTTGTTGTTGGAGTTGGGGGGCGGGGTTGTTGTTGTTGTTGGAGTTGGGGGCGGGGTTGTTGTTGTTGTTGGAGTTGGGGGGCGGGGTTGTTGTTGTTGTTGTTGGGGGGCGGGGTTGTTGTTGTTGGAGTTGGGGGCGGGGTTGTTGTTGTTGTTGGAGTTGGGGGGCGGGGTTGTTGTTGTTGTTGGAGTTGGGGGGCGGGGTTGTTGTTGTTGTTGGAGTTGGGGGCGGGGTTGTTGTTGTTGTTGGAGTTGGGGGGCGGGGTTGTTGTTGTTGTTGGAGTTGGAGGGGCGGGGTTGTTGTTGTTGGAGTTGGGGGGCGGGGTTGTTGTTGTTGTTGGAGTTGGGGGGCGGGGTTGTTGTTGTTGTTGGAGTTGGGGGCGGGGTTGTTGTTGTTGTTGGAGTTGGGGGGCGGGGTTGTTGTTGTTGGAGTTGGGGGGCGGGGTTGTTGTTGTTGTTGGAGTTGGGGGGCGGTGTTGTTGTTGTTGTTGGAGTTGGGGGGCGGGGTTGTTGTTGTTGGAGTTGGGGGGCGGGGTTGTTGTTGTTGGAGTTGGGGGGGCGGGGTTGTTGTTGTTGTTGGAGTTGGGGGCGGGGTTGTTGTTGTTGTTGGAGTTGGGGGGCGGGGTTGTTGTTGTTGGAGTTGGGGGGCGGGGTTGTTGTTGTTGGAGTTGGGGGGGCGGGGTTGTTGTTGTTGTTGGAGTTGGGGGGCGGGGTTGTTGTTGTTGTTGTTGGGGGCGGGGTTGTTGTTGTTGTTGGAGTTGGGGGGCGGGGTTGTTGTTGTTGGAGTTGGGGGGTGGGGTTGTTGTTGTTGTTGGAGTTGGGGGGCGGGGTTGTTGTTGTTGTTGTTGTTGGGGGGCGGGGTTGTTGTTGTTGTTGGAGTTGGGGGGCGGGGTTGTTGTTGTTGGAGTTGGGGGGGCGTGGTTGTTGTTGTTGGAGTTGGGGGGCGGGGTTGTTGTTGGAGTTGGGGGGCGGGGTTGTTGTTGTTGTTGGAGTTGGGGGCGGGGTTGTTGTTGTTGGAGTTGGGGGGCGGGGTTGTTGTTGTTGTTGGAGTTGGGGGCGGGGTTGTTGTTGGAGTTGGGGGGCGGGGTTGTTGTTGTTGTTGGAGTTGGGGGCGGGGTTGTTGTTGTTGTTGGAGTTGGGGGCGGGGTTGTTGTTGTTGTTGGAGTTGGGGGGCGGGGTTGTTGTTGTTGGAGTTGGGGGGCGGGGTTGTTGTTGTTGGAGTTGGGGGGCGGGGTTGTTGTTGTTGGAGTTGGGGGCGGGGTTGTTGTTGTTGGAGTTGGGGGGCGGGGTTGTTGTTGTTGTTGGAGTTGGGGGCGGGGTTGTTGTTGTTGTTGGAGTTGGGGGGCGGGGTTGTTGTTGTTGGAGTTGGGGGGCGGGGTTGTTGTTGTTGTTGGAGTTGGGGGCGGGGTTGTTGTTGTTGGAGTTGGGGGGCGGGGTTGTTGTTGTTGTTGGAGTTGGGGGGCGGGGTTGTTGTTGGAGTTGGGGGGCGGGGTTGTTGTTGTTGTTGGAGTTGGGGGGCGGGGTTGTTGTTGTTGTTGGAGTTGGGGGGCGGGGTTGTTGTTGGAGTTGGGGGGCGGGGTTGTTGTTGTTGTTGGAGTTGGGGGCGGGGTTGTTGTTGTTGTTGGAGTTGGGGGGCGGGGTTGTTGTTGTTGGAGTTGGGGGGCGGGGTTGTTGTTGTTGTTGGAGTTGGGGGCGGGGTTGTTGTTGTTGTTGGAGTTGGGGGGCGGGGTTGTTGTTGTTGGAGTTGGGGGGCGGGGTTGTTGTTGTTGTTGGAGTTGGGGGGCGGGGTTGTTGTTGTTGTTGGAGTTGGGGGGCGGGGTTGTTGTTGTTGTTGGAGTTGGGGGGCGGGGTTGTTGTTGTTGGAGTTGGGGGGCGGGGTTGTTGTTGTTGTTGTTGGGGGGCGGGGTTGTTGTTGTTGGAGTTGGGGGGCGGGGTTGTTGTTGTTGGAGTTGGGGGGCGGGGTTGTTGGAGTTGAGGGGCGGGGTTGTTGGAGTTGAGGGGCGGGGTTGTTGTTGTTGGAGTTGGGGGGCGGGGTTGTTGTTGTTGGAGTTGGGGGGCGGGGTTGTTGTTGTTGGAGTTGGGGGGGCGGGGTTGTTGTTGTTGGAGTTGGGGGGCGGGGTTGTTGTTGTTGTTGGAGTTGGGGGGCGGGGTTGTTGTTGTTGGAGTTGGGGGGCGGGGTTGTTGTTGTTGTTGGAGTTGGGGGCGGGGTTGTTGTTGTTGGAGTTGGGGGGCGGGGTTGTTGTTGTTGTTGGAGTTGGGGGGCGGGGTTGTTGTTGTTGTTGGAGTTGGGGGGCGGGGTTGTTGTTGTTGTTGGAGTTGGGGGGCGGGGTTGTTGTTGTTGTTGGAGTTGGGGGGCGGGGTTGTTGTTGTTGGAGTGGGGGGGCGGGGTTGTTGTTGTTGGAGTGGGGGGGCGGGGTTGTTGTTGTTGGAGTGGGGGGGCGGGGTTGTTGTTGTTGGAGTTGGGGGGCGGGGTTGTTGTTGTTGTTGGAGTTGGGGGGCGGGGTTGTTGTTGTTGGAGTTGGGGGCGGGGTTGTTGTTGGAGTTGGGGGGCGGGGTTGTTGTTGTTGTTGGAGTTGGGGGGCGGGGTTGTTGGAGTTGGAGTTGGGGGGCGGGGTTGTTGTTGGAGTTGGGGGCGGGGTTGTTGTTGTTGTTGTTGGAGTTGGGGGGCGGGGTTGTTGTTGTTGTTGTTGGAGTTGGGGGGCGGGGTTGTTGTTGTTGTTGGAGTTGGGGGGGCGGGGTTGTTGTTGGAGTTGGGGGGCGGGGTTGTTGTTGTTGTTGTTGGAGTTGGGGGGCGGGGTTGTTGTTGTTGTTGTTGGGGGGCGGGGTTGTTGTTGTTGGAGTTGGGGGGCGGGGTTGTTGTTGTTGGAGTTGGGGGGCGGGGTTGTTGTTGTTGGAGTTGGGGGCGGGGTTGTTGTTGTTGTTGGAGTTGGGGGGCGGGGTTGTTGTTGTTGTTGTTGGGGGGCGGGGTTGTTGTTGTTGGAGTTGGGGGCGGGGTTGTTGTTGTTGTTGGAGTTGGGGGGCGGGGTTGTTGTTGTTGTTGGAGTTGGGGGCGGGGTTGTTGTTGTTGTTGGAGTTGGGGGCGGGGTTGTTGTTGTTGTTGTTGGGGGGCGGGGTTGTTGTTGTTGGAGTTGGGGGCGGGGTTGTTGTTGTTGTTGGAGTTGGGGGGCGGGGTTGTTGTTGTTGTTGGAGTTGGGGGGCGGGGTTGTTGTTGTTGTTGTTGTTGGGGGGCGGGGTTGTTGTTGTTGGAGTTGGGGGCGGGGTTGTTGTTGTTGTTGGAGTTGGGGGGCGGGGTTGTTGTTGTTGTTGGAGTTGGGGGGGCGGGGTTGTTGTTGGAGTTGGGGGGCGGGGTTGTTGTTGTTGGGGGGCGGGGTTGTTGTTGTTGGAGTTGGGTGGCGGGGTTGTTGTTGGAGTTGGAGTTGGGGGGCGGGGTTGTTGTTGTTGTTGTTGGGGGGCGGGGTTGTTGTTGTTGTTGGAGTTGGGGGGCGGGGTTGTTGTTGTTGGAGTTGGGGGGCGGGGTTGTTGTTGTTGTTGGAGTTGGGGGGCGGGGTTGTTGTTGGAGTTGGGGGGCGGGGTTGTTGTTGTTGTTGTTGGGGGGCGGGGTTGTTGTTGTTGGAGTTGGGGGGCGGGGTTGTTGTTGTTGTTGGAGTTGGGGGGCGGGGTTGTTGTTGTTGTTGGAGTTGGGGGCGGGGTTGTTGTTGTTGTTGGAGTTGGGGGGCGGGGTTGTTGTTGTTGTTGTTGTTGGGGGGCGGGGTTGTTGTTGTTGTTGGAGTTGGGGGGCGGGGTTGTTGTTGTTGGAGTTGGGGGCGGGGTTGTTGTTGGAGTTGGGGGGCGGGGTTGTTGTTGTTGTTGGAGTTGGGGGGCGGGGTTGTTGGAGTTGGGGGCGGGGTTGTTGTTGTTGGAGTTGGGGGGCGGGGTTGTTGTTGTTGGAGTTGGGGGGCGGGGTTGTTGTTGTTGTTGGAGTTGGGGGCGGGGTTGTTGTTGGAGTTGGGGGGCGGGGTTGTTGTTGTTGTTGGAGTTGGGGGCGGGGTTGTTGTTGTTGTTGGAGTTGGGGGGCGGGGTTGTTGTTGTTGGAGTTGGGGGGCGGGGTTGTTGTTGGAGTTGGAGTTGGGGGGCGGGGTTGTTGTTGGAGTTGGGGGCGGGGTTGTTGTTGTTGTTGGAGTTGGGGGCGGGGTTGTTGTTGGAGTTGGGGGGCGGGGTTGTTGTTGTTGTTGGAGTTGGGGGGCGGGGTTGTTGTTGTTGTTGGAGTTGGGGGCGGGGTTGTTGTTGGAGTTGGGGGGGCGGGGTTGTTGTTGTTGTTGGAGTTGGGGGGCGGGGTTGTTGTTGTTGGAGTTGGGGGGCGGGGTTGTTGTTGTTGTTGGAGTTGGGGGGCGGGGTTGTTGTTGTTGGAGTTGGGGGGCGGGGTTGTTGTTGTTGTAGTTGGGGGGCGGGGTTGTTGTTGGAGTTGGGGGGCGGGGTTGTTGTTGTTGTTGTTGGAGTTGGGGGGCGGGGTTGTTGTTGGAGTTGGGGGGCGGGGTTGTTGTTGTTGGAGTTGGGGGGCGGGGTTGTTGTTGTTGTTGGAGTTGGGGGGCGGGGTTGTTGTTGTTGTTGGAGTTGGGGGGCGGGGTTGTTGTTGTTGGAGTTGGGGGGCGGGGTTGTTGTTGTTGTTGGAGTTGGGGGGCGGGGTTGTTGTTGGAGTTGGGGGGCGGGGTTGTTGTTGTTGTTGGAGTTGGGGGGCGGGGTTGTTGTTGGAGTTGGAGTTGGGGGGCGGGGTTGTTGTTGGAGTTGGGGGCGGGGTTGTTGTTGGAGTTGGGGGGCGGGGTTGTTGTTGTTGTTGGAGTTGGGGGGGCGGGGTTGTTGTTGGAGTTGGGGGGCGGGGTTGTTGTTGTTGTTGTTGGAGTTGGGGGGCGGGGTTGTTGTTGTTGTTGTTGGGGGGCGGGGTTGTTGTTGTTGGAGTTGGGGGGCGGGGTTGTTGTTGTTGGAGTTGGGGGGCGGGGTTGTTGTTGGAGTTGGGGGCGGGGTTGTTGTTGGAGTTGGAGTTGGGGGGCGGGGTTGTTGTTGGAGTTGGGGGCGGGGTTGTTGTTGGAGTTGGGGGGCGGGGTTGTTGTTGTTGTTGTTGGAGTTGGGGGGCGGGGTTGTTGTTGTTGTTGGAGTTGGGGGGGCGGGGTTGTTGTTGGAGTTGGGGGGCGGGGTTGTTGTTGTTGTTGTTGGAGTTGGGGGGCGGGGTTGTTGTTGTTGTTGGGGGGCGGGGTTGTTGTTGTTGGAGTTGGGGGGCGGGGTTGTTGTTGTTGGAGTTGGGGGGCGGGGTTGTTGTTGTTGGAGTTGGGGGCGGGGTTGTTGTTGTTGTTGGAGTTGGGGGGCGGGGTTGTTGTTGTTGTTGTTGGGGGGGCGGGGTTGTTGTTGTTGGAGTTGGGGGCGGGGTTGTTGTTGTTGTTGGAGTTGGGGGGCGGGGTTGTTGTTGTTGTTGGAGTTGGGGGCGGGGTTGTTGTTGTTGTTGTTGGGGGGCGGGGTTGTTGTTGTTGGAGTTGGGGGCGGGGTTGTTGTTGTTGTTGGAGTTGGGGGGCGGGGTTGTTGTTGTTGTTGGAGTTGGGGGGCGGGGTTGTTGTTGTTGTTGTTGTTGGGGGGCGGGGTTGTTGTTGTTGGAGTTGGGGGCGGGGTTGTTGTTGTTGTTGGAGTTGGGGGGGCGGGGTTGTTGTTGGAGTTGGGGGGCGGGGTTGTTGTTGTTGTTGTTGGAGTTGGGGGGCGGGGTTGTTGTTGTTGTTGGGGGGCGGGGTTGTTGTTGTTGGAGTTGGGGGGCGGGGTTGTTGTTGGAGTTGGAGTTGGGGGGCGGGGTTGTTGTTGTTGTTGTTGGGGGGCGGGGTTGTTGTTGTTGTTGGAGTTGGGGGGCGGGGTTGTTGTTGTTGGAGTTGGGGGGCGGGGTTGTTGTTGTTGTTGGAGTTGGGGGGCGGGGTTGTTGTTGTTGTTGGAGTTGGGGGGCGGGGTTGTTGTTGGAGTTGGGGGGCGGGGTTGTTGTTGTTGTTGTTGGGGGGCGGGGTTGTTGTTGTTGGAGTTGGGGGGCGGGGTTGTTGTTGTTGTTGGAGTTGGGGGGGCGGGGTTGTTGTTGTTGGAGGCGGGGTTGTTGTTGTTGTTGGAGTTGGGGGGCGGGGTTGTTGTTGTTGTTGTTGTTGGGGGGCGGGGTTGTTGTTGGAGTTGGGGGGCGGGGTTGTTGTTGTTGTTGGAGTTGGGGGGCGGGGTTGTTGTTGGAGTTGGGGGGCGGGGTTGTTGTTGTTGTTGGAGTTGGGGGGCGGGGTTGTTGTTGTTGTTGGAGTTGGGGGCGGGGTTGTTGTTGTTGGAGTTGGGGGGCAGGGTTGTTGTTGTTGGAGTTGGGGGGCGGGGTTGTTGTTGTTGGAGTTGGGGGGCGGGGTTGTTGTTGTTGTTGTTGGAGTTGGGGGCGGGGTTGTTGTTGTTGGAGTTGGGGGCGGGGTTGTTGTTGTTGTTGTTGGAGTTGGGGGCGGGGTTGTTGTTGTTGGAGTTGGGGGGCGGGGTTGTTGTTGTTGTTGGAGTTGGGGGGCGGGGTTGTTGTTGTTGGAGTTGGGGGGCGGGGTTGTTGTTGTTGGAGTTGGGGGGCGGGGTTGTTGTTGTTGTTGGAGTTGGGGGGCGGGGTTGTTGTTGTTGGAGTTGGGGGGCGGGGTTGTTGTTGTTGTTGGAGTTGGGGGCGGGGTTGTTGTTGGAGTTGGGGGGCGGGGTTGTTGTTGTTGTTGGAGTTGGGGGCGGGGTTGTTGTTGTTGTTGGAGTTGGGGGGCGGGGTTGTTGTTGTTGGAGTTGGGGGGCGGGGTTGTTGTTGGAGTTGGAGTTGGGGGGCGGGGTTGTTGTTGGAGTTGGGGGCGGGGTTGTTGTTGTTGTTGTTGGAGTTGGGGGGCGGGGTTGTTGTTGGAGTTGGGGGGCGGGGTTGTTGTTGTTGGAGTTGGGGGGCGGGGTTGTTGTTGTTGTTGGAGTTGGGGGGCGGGGTTGTTGTTGTTGTTGGAGTTGGGGGGCGGGGTTGTTGTTGTTGGAGTTGGGGGGCGGGGTTGTTGTTGTTGTTGGAGTTGGGGGGCGGGGTTGTTGTTGTTGGAGTTGGGGGGCGGGGTTGTTGTTGTTGTTGGAGTTGGGGGGCGGGGTTGTTGTTGTTGTTGGGGGGCGGGGTTGTTGTTGGAGTTGGGGGGCGGGGTTGTTGTTGTTGGAGTTGGGGGGCGGGGTTGTTGTTGTTGTTGGAGTTGGGGGGGCGGGGTTGTTGTTGTTGGAGTTGGGGGGCGGGGTTGTTGTTGTTGGAGTTGGGGGGCGGGGTTGTTGTTGTTGTTGGAGTTGGGGGGCGGGGTTGTTGTTGTTGTTGGAGTTGGGGGCGGGGTTGTTGTTGTTGTTGGAGTTGGGGGGCGGGGTTGTTGTTGGAGTTGGGGGGCGGGGTTGTTGTTGTTGGAGTTGGGGGGCGGGGTTGTTGTTGTTGGGAGTTGGGGGGCGGGGTTGTTGTTGTTGGAGTTGGGGGGCGGGGTTGTTGTTGTTGTTGTTGGGGGGCGGGGTTGTTGTTGTTGTTGGAGTTGGGGGGCGGGGTTGTTGTTGTTGTTGGAGTTGGGGGCGGGGTTGTTGTTGTTGTTGGAGTTGGGGGGCGGGGTTGTTGTTGTTGGAGTTGGGGGGCGGGGTTGTTGTTGTTGTTGGAGTTGGGGGGCGGAGTTGTTGTTGTTGTTGGAGTTGGGGGGGCGGGGTTGTTGTTGTTGTTGGAGTTGGGGGGCGGGGTTGTTGTTGTTGGAGTTGGGGGGCGGGGTTGTTGTTGTTGTTGGAGTTGGGGGGCGGGGTTGTTGTTGTTGGAGTTGGGGGGCGGGGTTGTTGTTGTTGTTGTTGGGGGGCGGGGTTGTTGTTGTTGGAGTTGGGGGGCGGGGTTGTTGTTGTTGTTGGGGGGCGGGGTTGTTGTTGTTGTTGGAGTTGGGGGGCGGGGTTGTTGGAGTTGGGGGCGGGGTTGTTGTTGTTGGAGTTGGGGGGCGGGGTTGTTGTTGTTGTTGGAGTTGGGGGGCGGGGTTGTTGTTGTTGGAGTTGGGGGGCGGGGTTGTTGTTGGAGTTGGGGGGCTGGGTTGTTGTTGTTGTTGGAGTTGGGGGGCGGGGTTGTTGTTGTTGTTGGAGTTGGGGGCGGGGTTGTTGTTGTTGGAGTTGGGGGGCGGGGTTGTTGTTGGAGTTGGGGGGCTGGGTTGTTGTTGTTGGAGTTGGGGGGCGGGGTTGTTGTTGTTGTTGGAGTTGGGGGGCGGGGTTGTTGTTGTTGTTGGAGTTGGGGGGCGGGGTTGTTGTTGTTGTTGGAGTTGGGGGGCGGGGTTGTTGTTGTTGTTGGAGTTGGGGGGCGGGGTTGTTGTTGTTGGAGTTGGGGGGCGGGGTTGTTGTTGTTGGAGTTGGGGGGCGGGGTTGTTGTTGTTGTTGTTGGAGTTGGGGGCGGGGTTGTTGTTGGAGTTGGGGGCGGGGTTGTTGTTGTTGTTGTTGGAGTTGGGGGGCGGGGTTGTTGTTGTTGTTGGAGTTGGGGGGCGGGGTTGTTGTTGGAGTTGGAGTTGGGGGGCGGGGTTGTTGTTGGAGTTGGGGGGCGGGGTTGTTGTTGGAGTTGGGGGGCGGGGTTGTTGTTGTTGTTGTTGGAGTTGGGGGGCGGGGTTGTTGTTGTTGTTGGAGTTGGGGGGCGGGGTTGTTGTTGGAGTTGGAGTTGGGGGGCGGGGTTGTTGTTGGAGTTGGGGGGCGGGGTTGTTGTTGTTGTTGTTGGAGTTGGGGGCGGGGTTGTTGTTGTTGTTGTTGGGGGGCGGGGTTGTTGTTGTTGTTGTTGGGGGGCGGGGTTGTTGTTGGAGTTGGGGGGCGGGGTTGTTGTTGTTGTTGGAGTTGGGGGGCGGGGTTGTTGTTGTTGTTGGGGGGCGGGGTTGTTGTTGTTGGAGTTGGGGGCGGGGTTGTTGTTGTTGGAGTTGGGGGCGGGGTTGTTGTTGGAGTTGGGGGGCGGGGTTGTTGTTGTTGGAGTTGGGGGCGGGGTTGTTGTTGTTGGAGTTGGGGGGCGGGGTTGTTGTTGTTGGAGTTGGGGGGCGGGGTTGTTGTTGTTGGAGTTGGGGGGCGGGGTTGTTGTTGTTGGAGTTGGGGGGCGGGGTTGTTGTTGTTGTTGGAGTTGGGGGGCGGGGTTGTTGTTGTTGGAGTTGGGGGGCGGGGTTGTTGTTGTTGTTGGAGTTGGGGGGCGGGGTTGTTGTTGTTGGAGTTGGGGGCGGGGTTGTTGTTGTTGGAGTTGGGGGCGGGGTTGTTGTTGTTGGAGTTGGGGGCGGGGTTGTTGTTGTTGGAGTTGGGGGCGGGGTTGTTGTTGTTGGAGTTGGGGGCGGGGTTGTTGTTGGAGTTGGGGGGCGGGGTTGTTGTTGTTGGAGTTGGGGGCGGGGTTGTTGTTGTTGGAGTTGGGGGCGGGGTTGTTGTTGTTGGAGTTGGGGGGCGGGGTTGTTGTTGTTGGAGTTGGGGGGCGGGGTTGTTGTTGGAGTTGGGGGGCGGGGTTGTTGTTGTTGTTGTTGGAGTTGGGGGCGGGGTTGTTGTTGTTGTTGTTGTTGGGGGGCGGGGTTGTTGTTGTTGGAGTTGGGGGGCGGGGTTGTTGTTGTTGTTGGAGTTGGGGGGCGGGGTTGTTGTTGTTGTTGGAGTTGGGGGGCGGGGTTGTTGTTGTTGTTGGAGTTGGGGGGCGGGGTTGTTGTTGTTGGAGTTGGGGGCGGGGTTGTTGGAGTTGGAGTTGGGGGGCGGGGTTGTTGTTGTTGTTGGAGTTGGGGGGCGGGGTTGTTGTTGTTGTTGGAGTTGGGGGGCGGGGTTGTTGTTGTTGGAGTTGGGGGGCGGGGTTGTTGTTGTTGGAGTTGGGGGCGGGGTTGTTGTTGTTGTTGGAGTTGGGGGGCGGGGTTGTTGTTGTTGTTGGAGTTGGGGGGCGGGGTTGTTGTTGTTGTTGGAGTTGGGGGGCGGGGTTGTTGTTGTTGTTGGAGTTGGGGGGCGGGGTTGTTGTTGTTGGAGTTGGGGGGCGGGGTTGTTGTTGGAGTTGGGGGGCGGGGTTGTTGTTGTTGTTGGAGTTGGGGGCGGGGTTGTTGTTGTTGTTGTTGTTGGGGGGCGGGGTTGTTGTTGTTGTTGTTGTTGGGGGGCGGGGTTGTTGTTGGAGTTGGGGGGCGGGGTTGTTGTTGTTGTTGGGGGGCGGGGTTGTTGTTGTTGTTGTTGTTGGGGGGCGGGGTTGTTGTTGTTGGAGTTGGGGGGCGGGGTTGTTGTTGTTGTTGGAGTTGGGGGGCGGGGTTGTTGTTGTTGTTGGAGTTGGGGGGCGGGGTTGTTGTTGTTGGAGTTGGGGGGCGGGGTTGTTGTTGTTGTTGGAGTTGGGGGGCGGGGTTGTTGTTGTTGTTGGGGGGCGGGGTTGTTGTTGGAGTTGGGGGGCGGGGTTGTTGTTGTTGTTGGGGGGCGGGGTTGTTGTTGTTGTTGGAGTTGGGGGCGGGGTTGTTGTTGTAGTTGGGGGGCGGGGTTGTTGTTGTTGTTGTTGTTGGGGGGCGGGGTTGTTGTTGGAGTTGGGGGGCGGGGTTGTTGTTGGAGTTGGGGGGCGGGGTTGTTGTTGTTGTTGTTGTTGGGGGGCGGGGTTGTTGTTGTTGGAGTTGGGGGGCGGGGTTGTTGTTGTTGTTGGGGGGCGGGGTTGTTGTTGTTGTTGTTGGAGTTGGGGGGCGGGGTTGTTGTTGTTGTTGGAGTTGGGGGCGGGGTTGTTGTTGTTGGAGTTGGGGGCGGGGTTGTTGTTGTTGGAGTTGAGGGGCGGGGTTGTTGTTGTTGGAGTTGGGGGGCGGGGTTGTTGTTGTTGTTGGAGTTGGGGGGCGGGGTTGTTGTTGTTGTTGGAGTTGGGGGGCGGGGTTGTTGTTGTTGTAGTTGGGGGGCGGGGTTGTTGTTGTAGTTGGGGGCGGGGTTGTTGTTGTTGTTGTTGGAGTTGGGGGGCGGGGTTGTTGGGGGGCGGGGTCCTCCCAGGTCCCGTCCCACAGTGATTCTCTGATGCGTGAAGACGTTGCTGTGCTCCAGGAGACGTTCCCCCGCCCTCTGCTGGGCCGGGCTGGGGCCCGTTCCCCCGCCCTCTGCTGGGCCGGGCTGGGGCCCGTTCCCCCGCCCTCTGCTGGGCCGGGCTGGGGCCCGTTCCCCCCGCCCTCTGCTGGGCCGGGCTGGGGCCGTTCCCCCGCCCTCTGCTGGGCCGGGCTGGGGCCCGTTCCCCCGCCCTCTGCTGGGCCGGGCTGGGGCCCGTTCCCCCGCCCTCTGCTGGGCCGGGCTGGGGCCCGTTCCCCCGCCCTCTGCTGGGCCGGGCTGGGGCCCGTTCCCCCGCCCTCTGCTGGGCCGGGCTGGGGCCCGTTCCCCCGCCCTCTGCTGGGCCGGGCTGGGGCCCGTTCCCCCGCCCTCTGCTGGGCCGGGCTGGGGCCCGTTCCCCCGCCCTCTGCTGGGCCGGGCTGGGGCCCGTTCCCCCGCCCTCTGCTGGGCCGGGCTGGGGCCCGTTCCCCCCTGACTGTGGTGGGTGAGGGTACATTTCCTGCCCGGAGCCCCCCCATGAACACCCCAGCTGGGTGCTGGGGAACACCCTCATCAGCTCCTACCTCGTCCTTGTCCCCGTCCTCGTCAGCCCCACACATCACCGTGAAGCTGCTCGTGTCTCACTGGGTGTACACCGGTGATGGTGGGGACATCCTGTCCAGTGAAGGACTGTCCTTGCCAGTCAATGCTGTCTCTGCGTTCCCCTCCCTCGCTGGTCTTGGCACACCGACTGTGCACTCTCTGATGGACCTCAGGCACAGCTCCACCTTGTCGATCTCTCTCCCACCCACCATCTCCTCCACCAAACCCATCCTGCCCGGTCACAGAACTCATTCAGAACCACCTAACTCTGTGGCCTCGCTCCATTACCCTGCTTTCAGCCTGTATTCTTCACCTCTCCCACCGTGTGTGTGTGTGTGTGTGAGACCATGGTTCCTGACAGCTCCACTGAACAGCTCCTACCACAATTCCCCGACTGTTCCTCTGGTTCTGAAATCCCACACCAGCAGAATTAACTTCTCTTAATCCCCCATCTTCACATCATAACCAGCGCTGCACAAGCAGAGGGAAAGGGATATACTCTTGGCCTTGAACTCCATAATCCAGGCCCACACTCCCTCCCTCCCTCCCTCCCTCCCGGTGCCCAGTACTGAGGGAGGGCCGCACTGTCGGAGGGAGATGGATATACTCTAGGCCTTGAGCTCCATAATCCAGGCCCACACTCCCTCCCTCCCTCCCTCCCGGTGCCCAGTACTGAGGGAGGGCCGCACTGTCGGAGGGAGATGGATATACTCTAGGCCTTGAGCTCCATAATCCAGGCCCACACTCCCTCCCTCCCTCCCAGTGCCCAGTCCTGAGGGAGGGCCGCACTGTCGGAGGGAGATGGATATACTCTAGGCCTTGAGCTCCATAATCCAGGCCCACACTCCCTCCCTCCCTCCCGGTGCCCAGTACTGAGGGAGGGCCGCACTGTCGGGGGGAGATGGATATACTCTAGGCCTTGAGCTCCATAATCCAGGCCCACACTCCCTCCCTCCCTCCCTCCCTCCCGGTGCCCAGTACTGAGGGAGGGCCGCACTGTCGGAGGGAGATGGATATACTCTAGGCCTTGAGCTCCATAATCCAGGCCCACACTCCCTCCCTCCCTCCCAGTGCCCAGTCCTGAGGGAGGGCCGCACTGTCGGAGGGAGATGGATATACTCTAGGCCTTGAGCTCCATAATCCAGGCCCACACTCCCTCCCTCCCTCCCGGTGCCCAGTACTGAGGGAGGGCCGCACTGTCGGGGGGAGATGGATATACTCTAGGCCTTGAGCTCCATAATCCAGGCCCACACTCCCTCCCTCCCTCCCTCCCTCCCGGTGCCCAGTACTGAGGGAGGGCCGCTCTGTCGGAGGGAGATGGATATACTCTAGGCCTTGAGCTCCATAATCCAGGCCCACACTCCCTCCCTCCCTCCCTCCCGGTGCCCAGTACTGAGGGAGGGCCGCTCTGTCGGAGGGAGATGGATATACTCTAGGCCTTGAGCTCCATAATCCAGGCCCACACTCCCTCCCGGGGCCCAGTACTGAGGGAGGGCCGCACTGTCAGAGGGAGATGGATATACTCTAGCACAGAATGAGGTGATCCGGAGGGTCTCAGTTGATAAGTTTATTGCCATTTCCAAAGAAAAAATCTGCGGTACGGGTCGCTCACAGTTCCCCTTCGTCACAAACCCGGAACGGGAAAGGCGATGGGAGAGCCAAGGGGGATGGTGGTGAGATGCTGAGGTCCCTTCCCCCACGACCCCTCCCTCCCTCACACACGTCCCCTCTTCCCAGGAACGCCATGGTGAAACACTTCACACACCGAACCCCGACTTGTGTCGCCCCTTCCCGTTTCGGACAGGGTTGTGGGGGAGTGTGGGATGGGCTGAACCGCCCCGGTTGGCAGCGGTGGTGGTGGTGGGATCTTGCCGTGCGCTCCTCTGGAAGGAATCCTGCAGCGAGGCTGGGGTCAGCTGACTGTCTCTCCCTCCTGTCCCCCACATGGAGGGTACAGCGTGTCACACACCGAAAACCCATCCCCTCTCCAGTCAATAAAGTGCAGGTCGGCCGCTTGGGCGGGGGGGTCCGGACGGTATGGGACAGACCCCAGGACTGGGGCACAGACAGACGGGGGGTGAAAGGAGGAGCTGGGGAGACCGGTGTAGGGAGGGAGAGGCGTGGGGATGGAGGGGAGTAGAACTGGGACAGGGAAGGGGGGAAGTGTGGGAGGGACAGCGAGGGGGAGGGAGGGTGACAGCGAGGGGGGTGAAGGGAGTGTGACAGCGAGGGGGATGGAGGGAAGGGGACAGTGAGGGGGATGCAGGGAGGGAGGGAGCGTGTCAGTGAGATTGAGGGAGCGTGTCAGCGAGGGGGATGGAGGGAGGGAGGGAGCGTGTCAGCGAGATTGAGGGAGTGTGTCAGCGAGGGGGATGGAGGGAGGGAGGGAGCGTGTCAGCGAGGGAGATGGAGGGAGGGAGGGAGCGTGTCAGCGAGGGGGGTGGAGGGAGGGACACAGTGTGGCGGTGGAGGGGTGGAATGACCGGGTCAACACCGAGAGGGTGTTAACCCCCTCCTGGGGTAGTGGTTGGGCAGGGGTGTTGCTGTCTCTGAATCCTGGGGCCCTGACTGAACATCGAGAGGAGGAACAGGAGGCCTTTCCCCTCTCGGTTGGGCTGCATGTGGAGGGCAGCTGTACCTCGTCCTGGCACCTATCAGAGGCTGAGACAGATACTGCCTCAGTGCGGTGTTGGGCTGGGGGTGGGGGTAGGGTTTGTGGAGGATGGAGGGCAAAGTGGACGTGAGGGAGTTTGGATCAGCCTCGAGGGGCCGAATGGCCTGTCCCCAGTTCCTATTTCTGGTGGTCTGAGGGAGAAATCAGACAGCAGATGGAGGACGACGTGTGAGTGAGACAGAGAGAGAGAGGAGATGTGCGTGTGTGAAGCAGACCCCGTATCGAGTGAGCCGGACCAGGGCTGCTCCTCTGCGGCGTGCTTCACCCATGCAGACAGCCCGGGGCCAGTTACTGAGCGCGTGCAAGAGAGGGAGACACTGAGACAGAAAGAGACGGCGGGAGGGGGTGGACAGAGAGAGAGATGGGGGGGAGGAGAGAGAGTGGGAGTGGAAGGGGGAAGAGAGACGGAGAGACAGAGGACAGAGAGTGAGAGAGACAGAGAGAGACAGAGACAAACAGAGGAGAGCAGGAGGGTGGTAGCAGAGGCTGTGGGAGGGAGGAGGTAGAGGGAGTGCGGCCCCATTACCCAGCCGTGTCTGTCCCCGTTCACTCCCCCCATGGCAGCTGTTCCTGTTCCTGCTCCTGCTCCTGTTCCTGTGGGTCAGGGCCCGGGAGGGTGCCCTGGGGACCCAGTGCCTGCTGGCTGTCCCCAGACTCCTCCCCGTGCCTGCTCTCGGTCTCCTCGTCCGAATTCTCCAGCGAACCCTCTGACTGCAGGACCCTCCGGCTGAGGCGGCTGCCAAACGGGAGGTGGGGGCCGCGCCTGGACAGAGGGACGGGGGGGGGGGAACGTGAGAGAGGGAGAGAGGGGGATGGGAGAGAGGTGTGTGTGTGAGAGAGGGGGATGAGAGAGAAAGGGGTGTGTGTGTGAGAGAGAGAGACAGTGGATGGGAGAGAGGGGGATGAGGGAGAGAGAGGGGTGTGTGCATGAGGTAGAGAGGGAGGTGGGTGTGTGTGTGTGAGAGAGAGGGGATGAGAGAGAAAGGTGTGAGTGTGTGTGAGAGAGAGAAAGAGAGAGGGGGCATGAGACAGAAGGGAATGAGAGAGAGGGGGATGAGAGAGGGCGTGAGACAGAAGGGAATGAGAGAGAGGGTTGTGAGAGAGAGGGGATGTGTGTGAGAGAGAGAGACAGTGGATGGGAGAGAGAGGGGTGTGTGCATGAGGTAGAGAGGGAGGTGGGTGTGTGAGAGAGAGGGGATGAGAGAGAGAGGGGGTTGAGAGAGAAAGGTGTGAGTGTGAGAGAGAGAAAGAGAGAGGGGGCATGAGACAGAAGGAAATGAGAGAGAGGGTTGTGAGAGAGAGGGGATGTGTGTGAGAGGGGGATGAGAGAGAAAGGTGTGTATGTGTGTGAGAGAGAGAGAGGGCATGAGACAGAGGGGAATGAGAGAGAGGGTGTGTGTGTGTGTGAGTGAGAGAGAGGGGACGTGAAAGAGAGAGAGGGGTTGTGAGAAAGGGGTGAGAGAGATTGTGAGAAAGAAAGGATGTGAGAGAGGGAAAGAGAGAAAGTGTGTGTGTTGGGGGATGAGAGAGAGAGACAGAGTGTGAGTGTGTGGTGGGGGGGGGGGGGTGGGTGAGAATAAGAGAGAGAGATGTTAGAAACGCACTTGTGAGAACACACAAGGAAGGAGGGAGGCGTGCACACACACACTGGGACACTCCTAACAGGAGGGAGGAAGGGACGGACCGGGAGGATAGAGCAGTGCAGGGGGCAGGCCACCCCAGCCCCAAGGAACATTACCGCACACACCCACACCGCAATGCATCATGCAGATCCCACAAGCAGCGGGCGGGCAGCAGGAGGAAGGCAATGGTGAGAGGAAGGTGGGGGGGTGGGGGGGTGGGGGGGTGGGGGGGGTGGGGGGGTGGGGGTGGGGAGAAAAGAGAGCAGTGCCAGAGCACAGACGGACACACAGCTAGAGAGAGAGAGAGAGCAGTGTCAAAGCAGAGAAAGAGAGAGTGTGCAGGCCAGAGCAGAGAAAAAGAGAGAGACAGATAGCAGAGAGAGAGACTGTGTGAGCGCGCACAGAGCCAGAGCACAGAGAGAGAGAGAGATGCAGAGAGAGCAGTGTCAGAGCAAAGAGAGCGAGCGAGCAAGAGAGAGGGAGAGAGATCAGGCCGGAACAGACATGAAGGGAAACGGGGAGAGAAAGGGACGTGGTGCAGCTGCTTGTCATGGACGTTGCGGAGAGGAGAGAGGAGAGCAAGGCGAAGCCTCATGCAGTCGCACAGCCTGAGCAGACACAAACAGGCAGCGTACGGAGCCATGTGGACACCTACTTGGCTTGTTGTCGTTCCAGTCTGCTGCAGGGTTGGATGGAGGGAGTGTGTGTGTGTGTGAGAGAGAGAGAGAGAGAGATGCCGTCACCTGGAGAGGTTCAGCAGGATTCAGTCACTAACTGACTGAGCCATTCCCCTGGCCCCGGTCGGAGCAGCCCTTACCTCAGTTTACTCTTTAAGGAGCTAACTTCTCGGTTCATAGCCTCAGCTGTCTCAGTCACATCTTCCAGCTCCCGCTGCAGCTTGCGCCTCGAGGTGTGAGCCCTTGAGGAATCCTCCTCCGCCTCCTCCAGCTGGCGCTTCAGCTGCCTCATCCTCAGGGAGGCTTTCTCGGCCTTGGGGGGGAGAGAGAGGAGTCAGAGTCCGGCGGTGATCAACACACACACCCTCCTCCCCCAGTGTCCCAACCTGATCTCCCCACCCTCCCTGTGTCCTCCCCTCTCTCCCTCGTGTCTCTCTCCTGTGTGTCCCTCCCCCTCTCCCTCTCTTTCCCATGTGTCTCTCTCCCCCTCCCTCCCGTCTGTGTCTTTCTCTCTCTCGCTCTCCTTCCCTCCATCTCCCTCCTCTGTCTCCCTTTCCCTCCTGTCTATGTGTGTGTCTCGCTCTCTCTCTTGCTCTCCCTCGTGTGTCTCTCTCTCTCCCCCCTCCCATGTGTATCCCTCTCCCTCCCTCTCCCTACCTCTCCCTCTCTCCCGCTCCCTCCCCCCTCCCCTCCTCCCTCCCTCCCTCCCCCCGTTTCACCTGCTCCTTGAACTGGTCAGCATGTCTTCGTTCATCCTCGATCTGCAGCATCAATTCTTTCATCTTCTTCTCTGTCCTTCGTAAGAATTTATTCGCCAGCGAGCGTTCCCTGGACAGAGCGAAAGCACGAGAGAGAGAGGGGGAGAGACACGGTCATTCGATCACTCGCCACCTCCTTCCTGCACTGTATCATTCACACTACCATCTGCACAGATGACTCAAGCCAAGGATATACACAGCTCCATTACTGAGGGAGGGAGGGAGTGTGGGCCTGGATTATGGAGCTCAAGGCCTAGAGTATATCCATCTTCCTCCGACAGTGCGGCCCTCCCTCAGTACTGGGCACCGGGAGGGAGGGAGGGAGTGTGGGTCTGGATTATGGAGCTCAAGGCCTAGAGTATATCCATCTCCCTCCGACAGTGCGGCCCTCCCTCAGGACTGGGCCCCGGGAGGGAGGGAGGGAGGGAGTGTGGGTCTGGATTATGGAGCTCAAGGCCTAGAGTATATCCATCTCCCTCCGACAGTGCGGCCCTCCCTCAGTACTGGGCACCGGGAGGGAGGGAGGGAGTGTGGGTCTGGATTATGGAGCTCAAGGCCTAGAGTATATCCATCTCCCTCCGACAGTGCGGCCCTCCCTCAGGACTGGGCACCGGGAGGGAGGGAGGGAGTGTGGGCCTGGATTCTGGAGCTCAAGCCCTAGAGTATATCCATCTCCCTCCGACAGTGCGGCCCTCTCTCAGTACTGGGCACCAGGAGGGAGGGAGGGAGTGTGGGCCTGGATTCTGGAGCTAAAGGCCTAGAGTATATCCATCTCCCTCCGACAGTGCGGCCCTCCCTCAGTACTGGGCACCGGGAGGGAGGGAGTGTGGGCCTGGATGACCCAGTCAGTCACTCACTTGCTCTCCTGTTCGAGCTGCTCCTCCAGTTGGCTGATCTTCAGCTCGAGCGAAGCCATGTTGGTCCTGTACTTTGAGCGCAGCACCCCCTCCAGCTCCTGCAGCTTGGCCCGCAGCTCCTTGTTCTGCCTCTCCAACTGCTGCCTGGTGTTCTCCAGCCGCTGCGAGAGGCTGCGTTCCGCTGAGAGTTCGCTGGTCACTGTCTCCACCTGCCGGGGGTGATGGAGTGAGAGACAAAGTGAGGCCTGGGCTGGGAGGAGAGACTCTGACCACTCTCCGCCAACCCCCACTCCCTGATGCTGACAGAGCCTATTCAATCCCCTACTAGCTTGTATCTCGGTGCGTGGACACCTCCCTCCCACTCCCCCTCCCCTTGTATCCAACGGTCGAGTCCCTGCAGTATGGATACAGGCCCTTTGGCCTGACAAGTCCATACCAACCCTCCAAAGGATAACCCACCTAGACCCATTCCCTTGCCCTATTATACTATATTTACCCAACCTGCACATCCCTGGGCACTATGGGTAATTTAGCACGGCCAATCCCACCCTAACCTGCACATCCCTGGGCACTATGGGTAATTTAGCACGGTCAATCCCCACCCTAACCTGCACATCCCTGGGCACTATGGGTAATTTAGCACGGTCAATCCCCACCCTAACCCGCACATCCCTGGGCACTATGGGTAATTTAGCACGGCCAATCCCACCCTAACCCCCACATCCCTGGGCACTATGGGTAATTTAGCACAGTCAATCCCCCACCCTAACCCACACATCCCTGGGCACTATGGGTAATTTAGCACGGCCAATCCCACCCTATCCCACACTACCCTGGGCACTATGGGTAATTTAGCACGGCCAATCCCCACCCTAACCTGCACATCCCTGGGCACTATGGGTAATTTAGCACGGCCAATCCCCACCCTAACCTGCACATCCCTGGGCACTATGGGTAATTTAGCACGGCCAATCCCCACCCTAACCTGCACATCCCCGGGCACTATGGGTAATTTAGCACGGCCAATCCCACCCTAACCCCCACATCCCTGGGCACTATGGGTAATTTAGCACAGTCAATCCCCCACCCTAACCCACACATCCCTGGGCACTATGGGTAATTTAGCACGGCCAATCCCACCCTACCCTGGGCACTATGGGTAATTTAGCACGGCCAATCCCCACCCTAACCTGCACATCCCTGGGCACTGTGGGTAATTTAGCACGGCCAATCCCCACCCTAACCTGCACATCCCTGGGCACTGTGGGTAATTTAGCACGGCCAATCCCCACCCTAACCTGCACATCCCTGGGCACTGTGGGTAATTTAGCACGGCCAATCCCTACCCTAACCTGCACATCCCTGGGCACTGTGGGTAATTTAGCACGGCCAATCCCCACCCTAACCTGCACATCCCTGGGCACTGTGGGTAATTTAGCACGGCCAATCCCCACCCTAACCTGCACATCCCTGGGCACTATGGGTAATTTAGTACGGTCAATCCCCCACCCTAACCCGCACATCCCTGGGCACTATGGGTAATTTAGCACGGCCAATCCTACCTTTACCTGCACATCTTTGGACTGTGGGAGGAAACCCATGCAGACAGGTTGGCGGAGAATGTACAAACTCCCACACGGACAGTTGCCCTGAGGCTGGGATCGAACCTGGGTCCCTGTTGCAGTGAGGCAGCAGGACTAACCACTGAGTGCATACTCGTTCCGTGATCCCTCCCGGCCCCTCTCCCCACTCTCTCTCTCTAGCCCTGGCAACCATGTTCCTTTGGTGCTGCGTGGCTCCCTCTGTGTTGCTGCTGTCTCTGCCCTTCCCTGATCAGGTGAGGAACTGGAGCAAGGCTCTGCTGTCGGCCCCCATCGGAGTGGGTAACCGTGCTGATCCTGGTTCCCCCCGAGCCCGTGGTAGAGGCGCAGGAAGGTCACCTTCACCAAGGATCGAAGTGCCCTGCTCTCCAGGTCCGTCTGCACCTTCAGCGAGAGCAGGGTGACACCATCTCACAGCGCGGAGACATTCCCTCTGGCCCACCCCCTGAACTCCAGTCGGCCCAACCTTGTCTGCTCCTGGCCCCATATCCCTCCAAATCTTTCCTTTCTGTGTCCTTCTCCAATTCCCTTTTCAACATTGTGACTGTTTCCTCTGGAGATTCATCCCACACACGAGCCACCCCTCTGTGTGAAAAACATTCCCCCCTCATGTCTTTTTAAAATCTCTCCCCTCTTCCCCCCTCCCTCCCTCCCCCCCCCCCCCCTCAGTTTTGAAATCCTCCACTCGAGGGGAATGGCCCCTGCCATTCTCCTGCTTCTACACTCCTCATTGATAAAACAATCTCAATAAACCCTCCAGTGAAAGTAAAAATCCCAGCCTCTCCCTGTATCTCAGTCCCTCCAATTCCCAGTGAGAAATCCTCTCCCGAACCCTCTTAACAATCTCCTTCCTGTGACAGAGCGACCGGAACTGGAACGCGGTCCTCCAGACCAGACCTCGCCTACGTCCTGTACAACCCCAACGTGAGGTTCCCCCAACTCTCTGTACTCCAAGGTCTGAGCGGTGAAGGCAAGTGTGCGAAATGCCATCTTAAACCCCCCCCCCCCCCCCAGTCTAACAGTGTGTCCCTGCGCCCCTCGGTCTCTCTCTCTCTGTTCTACGACACCACTCCATAGCCTGACTTTTACTTGTATACGTCCTGCTCTGGTCTGTTTGACCGAAATACAACCCCCCCCCCTCCCCACCCCCCCAGCGTGTTTATCCAGGTTAAACCCCATCTGCCGCTCCTCAGCCCATTGACCCTTTATAATCTTCGATAACCTTCTTCACTGTCCACTGCATCGACAATCCTAGAATGTAGAACATCCCAGCAGAGTACAGGCCAGGCCCTTTGGCCCCTCGATGCTGTGCTGACCCGTGGAACCAATCTGAAGCCCATCTGACCTATGCTTTTCCATCTTCATCCAATGCCCATTTCAATGCCCTTAGAGTTGGAGAGTCTCGTCCTGTTGCAGGCAGTGCCCCTCCTACTCTGAGTACAGACACTACCTCTGACATCTGTCCTATATCTATCGCCCCTCAATTTAAAGCCACATCCCCTCGTGGTAGCCAGCACTACCAGAGGGAAAAGGCTCTCACTGTCCAACCCTATCTACATTAAAAACCCGCACAGCATCAGGTTACAGTCTGACAGGTTTATTTGGAAACAATGTCTTTCGGAGTACCACTCCTCTGTCAGGGAGCTGAGCGGTGCTCCGAAAGCGACTGCTTCCAAATAAACCTGTTGGACTATAACCTGGGGTTGGGGAGGTTTTTAACTTTGTCCCACCCCAGTCCAATACCAACACCTCCAAGTCAACCAATCTAACTGTCCTATTATCTTGGTGTCAAGCAGCATTTAACCTTCCCCCCACCCCGTCCCTAGTTATCCACCCCTCGGGATTGGGGATGTTTATGAGCCACTGCAGTTCCCACGTGCTAAGGGGTGAATTCTGGGATTCCAGCCCCGAGGGAGCGGCCAATGCGTCTCCGAGTTGTGACGCAGGGGGAGAGGGGGAAATGGGGCTCCCATGTATCTGCTGCCTGCGTGACTGAGGCGACTGGGGGGATTTGAGGAAGGAGGATCTTCGGTGAGTCTCTGTCGTGCGTCTTGGAGAGGGTACCCGCTGCTGCCGCATCTGCGTGGACTGAGGGAGGGAGGGATGGAGAGGGGAACGTCCGCAGACACATGGGGGGTGTGCCTGCTTTGTCCCCGGAGCGGGTGAGACAGACCTCCCCTCCCCCATGGGAGTTGGGGAGGACCTGACTAAGGGGCCGACACAATGTCCTGAACGGTCTGGAGCCCAAGGACGTCAGAGACATGAACGAGAGTCGTGGGTCAGCCCAGAACCTGGGGCTGTTCAGTCCTTCCACGTATCCCGGTCCCCTGCTCTCCCTCCCCCATCCGAGATATCGATCTAACTCCTCCCTGAACAACATTTTGGCTGAAGGATGCTTTCTGCGGCAGAGGCTCCCCACTCTCTGGGTGAACACATCTCACCTCATTTCTGTCCCAAGCCCTGTCTGCGAGTTATTTTTAAGAACCATGACCCCACCCTGGTCCTGGATTCTTTCCTCCTAACAACACCCCACCCTTCCCCACCCCTCCAGTCCTCATCCTTCCTGCTTTTAACCATTTTGTAGGTTTCTACGAGAACTGGGCATCACGATGGCTCAGGGGTTAGTGCTGCTGCCTCGCGGCGCCAGGGACCCAGTCTCAATTCCAGCCTCTGGGCGACTGTCTGTGTGGGAGAGCTTGCACATTCTCCCCCCCACCCACCCCAGTGCCCAGGGATGTGCAGGTTAGGGTGGGGATTGACCGTGCTAAATTACCCATAGTGCCCAGGGATGTGCGGGTTAGGGTGGGGGATTGGCCGTGTTAAATTACCCATAGTGCCCAGGGATGTGCAGGTTAGGGTGGGGATTGACCGTGCTAGATTACCCATAGTGCCCAGGGATGTGCGGGTTAGGGTGGGGATTGGCTGTGCTAAATTACCCATAGTGCCCAGGGATGTGCGGGTTAGGGTGGGGATTGGCTGTGCTAAATTACCCATAGTGCCCAGGGATGTGCAGGTTAGGGTGGGTGATTGACCGTGCTAGATTACCCATAGTGCCCAGGGATGTGCAGGTTAGGGTGGGGGATTGGCTGTGCTAAATTACCCATAGTGCCCAGGGATGTGCGGGTTAGGGTGGGTGATGACCATGCTAGATTACCCATAGTGCCCAGGGATGTGCGGGTTAGGGTGGGGGATTGACCGTGCTAAATTACCCATAGTGCCCAGGGATGTGCGGGTTAGGGTGGGGGATTGACCGTGCTAAATTACCCATAGTGCCCAGGAATGTGCAGGTTAGGGTGGGGATTGGCCATGATCAATTACCCATAGTGCCCAGGGATGTGCAGGTTAGGGTAGGGATTGGCCATGATCAATTACCCATAGTGCCCAGGGATGTGCAGGTTAGGGTGGGGATTGGCCATGATCAATTACCCATAGTGCCCAGGGATGTGCAGGTTAGGGTAGGGATTGGCCATGATCAATTACCCATAGTGCCCAGAGGCATTTGTCAGGGTAAATAGAGAGTGATAGGTTAATGGTTCTGGGCGGGTTACCCTTTGGAGGGTTGGCGTGGACCCGTTGGCCTGAAGGGTCTGTTTCCCCACTGTAGGGTCTGTACAATACCAACCCTCCCTTCTTTTAGATTACTTACAGTGTGGAAACAGGCCCTTCGGCCCAACAAGTCCACACCGACCCTCCGAAGACCTACCCACCCAGACCCCATTCCCCTCTTCACCTAACACGACGGGCAATTTAGCGTGGCCAATTCACCCTGATCTTTGGAGTGTGGGAGGAAACCCACGCAGACACGGGGAGGACGTGCAAACTCCCACACGGACAGTCGCCCGAGTCCGGAATTGAACCCGGGTCTCTGGCGCTGTGAGGCAGCAGTGCTAACCACCGGGCCGCCCAAAGAGCTTAGATTCCCTGCAGCATGGAATACAGGCCCTTGAGCCCAATCAGTGACCCACCCAGACCCACTTCCCCTCTGACTAATGTACCTAACACGCAGGGCAATTGAGTACGGCCTTCGACTTCACTCTACTAAACTCCAGCGATTCTAATCCCAACCCTGTCCGGTGTCTCTCTGCGTCCCGTTGGTCCTGGGATACCTCTGCTCCGTCGTGCAGGACCGTCATTCTCGTGGAACACGAGGGTGGAGTTGAGCATGGGTGGGGGGTTTGAGGTACAGGTTTTAGACTCTGAGAGAGAGAGAGAGAGAGAGGGGCGGGCTTTGGACCTTCCAGGTTCGGAGTGCGGCAGACGACTGGATGTTTTGTTTTTAAAGAAGGTGGCGGTGGTGGAAAGATTCTGGTTCGTGACCGGGATGCGAAGGTCACAGTGAAGAGGAGGGGGGGGGAGATGGGAATGTGGGAGCCCGAACGTCGCGGAGTGACGGGAATGGCGAGCTGGGAATATGTCCCGGGGAACGCTCTCACCTGCAGCGTGACCTTGTGGTAGCGATCGTTGAGGAGCTCCATGTTGCTCTGTTCCTCTTCCAGCTCCTCCTCCAGCTGCCCAATCCGGCTCTCCAGCCGCCTCTTCTCCTCAAACAGCGCCGACCTGGTGGTGGGAGAGCAAAGGCGCGGGGGTGAGCTCAGCCGCCGGTTCAGCTTTTCCGAAGGCGAGGGATCAAAGGGTGGGGATAGGGGTAGGGGGGAGGGCTGTGGAAGGAGGAAGACGCACCACCCGTCACGGACATCTGCCCCACGAAGGGGTCCAACCTGCCCCTGACGGGTTTCAAAGGGATCGGAGGAGGACGGGGGCTGAACAGATTGGAAGCGAAGCGGTGCAAGGGAGACACAGAGAGAGGGATGGGAGAGAGCACAAGCAAAAGATAGGAAGAAGGAGTGAGGGATTGAGAAAGAGACACCTCGCAGGAGAGGGAGGGGGGAAAAGGGGGAGAGAGAGAGAGAAAGAAAAGGAGAGGGAGGGAGGGGAGGGGGAGAGGGAAAGGAGAGAGAGGCCGCAGTGAGCTTGGGCTGTCACGAGGTTCCTACTCACTTCCCAGACGCGTTGTTGCCCATCTCATCCATCATGTCGTCGCGGTCCTGCACCGCCTGTCTCCGAGCTCGTTCAGCAGCAGCCAAGTCCTGCAGGAGATGGGAGGGGGGGGTGGGGGGGGGGGGGGGAGAAGCAGAGAGAGGGAGAGGGAGAGGGAGACCATTCAGACCTGACAGCATTGAGCAGGGATCAGTGGGCGAGACCCCTTACCTGGGGAGGTGCTGTCAGCCGACTGCCCCGAAACTCAGGGCGGGGTGATACAAAGGCAGAGCCATCGTCAGTGTCACCCTTAACCAACAGGACTCCCACACAACACCCCTCCCCACTCCCTACACAACCTAGCCTCCCACCAAAACCAGTGATCCTCAACACAAACACCACCCCTCCTCCCCGACTCTCCCTGAGCATAAACTGCCAGACCCTAATTCTCCCCATCGCCCCTTTTTGCAAATCAAAGCCTGACTGCACCATTAATCCCAAATCCTTCACTCGGAACCCCTTGACGCCTCCCCCCATCACCCCAATCCCAATTGTAAATCAAACCCACTCTGTTGTCGGTCTTAATTCCACACTCTAGGGCGACATGGTGGCTCAGTGCGTTAGCACTGCTGCCTCATGGCGCCAGGGACCCGGGTTCAATCCCAGCCTGAGGACGATGCAGGTTAGGGTGGGGGATTGACCGTGCTAAATTACCCATAGTGCCCAGGGATGTGCGGGTTAGGGTGGGGGATTGACCGTGCTAAATTACCCATAGTGCCCAGGGATGTGCGGGTTAGGGTGGGGATTGACCGTGCTAAATTACCCATAGTGCCCAGGGATGTGCGGGTTAGGGTGGGGGATTGACCGTGCTAAATTACCCATAGTGCCCAGGGATGTGCGGGTTAGGGTGGGGGATTGACCGTGCTAAATTACCCATAGTGCCTAGGGATGTGCGGGTTAGGGTGGGGATTGGCCATGCTAAATTACCCACAGTGCCTAGGGATGTGGGGGTTAGGGTGGGGGATTGACCGTGCTAAATTACCCACAGTGCCCAGGGATGTGCGGGTTAGGGTGGGGATTGACCGGGAAGTGTAGGTGAGGTAAATATAGGATAGTGGGGTGGGGGAACGGGTCTGAGTGGACCTGTTGAGCCAAAGGGCCTGTTCCCACACTGTAGGGATTCACTGAGTCTGTCGACCCCTCTTCAATCTATCTCACTTTCTTTGTCAGATTGATGAGCTTCCCTGAGATGTGATGTTCGGGTCGCTAGTGACCAGAGGTCATTCACTCCGTCAATGTGAGATCAGAAGGAGATGGAACCTGGGGACCAGCTTCACCCACGCCCTCTGCACCCCCTCACCCTTCCCGGCCTGGGGCCGCTCTCAGAGGGAGGGAGGGAGGAAGGGAGGCAGGGAGGCGATACCTCCTGTGTCTGCAGCAGCTCGGCCTCCAGGCTCTTCAGCCTCTTCTCGTTGTCCTTGGACTGGAGGATGATCTCCTCCCGGGCCGAGCGAGCCTCATCCACCTCCCGCAACGCGTCCTTCATCTGGACCTGCCCCGGCAACGGCAGAGGGGGAGAGAGAGAGAGAGAGAGGCAGACACACGGGGGGAGGAGGAGGAAGAGAGACGGAGGGGGAGGAGGAGGCGGGAGAGGAAGAGAGAAGAGGTGAGGAGAGTGTGAGTGTGAGTGAGTGAGGGGAGTGAATGAGGGAAAGAGGTAGAGATACACACTGGTCACAATGCAGCCAAGCGGCAGAATATTTCGTACAATGCGCTTCACTGAAACACACTCCCTCCTCCTCCCGCCCTGCCCCCATGAGCGCCCAAAGACGTAATATTTCCAGGCCCACACTCCCTCCCGGTGCCCAATACTGAGGGAGGGCCGCATTGTCGGAGGGAGATGGATATACTCTAGGCCTTGAGCTCCATAATCCAGGCCCACACTCCCTCCCTCCCTCCCTCCCGGTGCCCAGTACTGAGGGAGTGCCGCATTGTCGGAGGGAGATGGATATACTCTAGGCCTTGAGCTCCATAATCCAGGCCCACACTCCCTCCCTCCCGGTGCCCAGTACTGAGGGAGGGCCGCACTGTCGGAGGAGATGGATATACTCTAGGCCTTGAGCTCCATAATCCAGGCCCACACTCCCTCCCTCCCTCCCTCCCTCCCGGTGCCCAGTACTGAGAGAGGGCTCACTGTCGGAGGGAGATGGATATACTCTAGGCCTTGAGCTCCATAATCCAGGCCCACACTCCCTCCCTCCCTCCCTCCCTCCCGGTGCCCAGTACTGAGGGAGGGCCGCACTGTCGGAGGGAGATGGATATACTCTAGGCCTTGAGCTCCATACTCCAGGCCCACACTCCCTCCCTCCCTCCCTCCCGGTGCCCAGTACTGAGGGAGGGCCGCACTGTCGGAGGGAGATGGATATACTCTAGGCCTTGAGCTCCATAATCCAGGCCCACACTCCCTCCCTCCCGGTGCCCAGTACTGAGGGAGGGCCGCACTGTCGGAGGGAGATGGATATACTCTAGGCCTTGAGCTCCATAATCCAGGCCCACACTCCCTCCCTCCCTCCCTCCCTCCCGGTGCCCAGTACTGAGAGAGGGCCCGCACTGTCGGAGGGAGATGGATATACTCTAGGCCTTGAGCTCCATAATCCAGGCCCACACTCCCTCCCTCCCTCCCTCCCTCCCGGTGCCCAGTACTGAGGGAGGGCCGCACTGTCGGAGGGAGATGGATATACTCTAGGCCTTGAGCTCCATACTCCAGGCCCACACTCCCTCCCTCCCTCCCTCCCGGTGCCCAGTACTGAGGGAGGGCCGCACTGTCGGAGGGAGATGGATATACTCTAGGCCTTGAGCTCCATACTCCAGGCCCACACTCCCTCCCTCCCTCCCTCCCTCCCGGTGCCCAGTACTGAGGGAGGGCCCGCACTGTCGGAGGGAGATGGATATACTCTAGGCCTTGAGCTCCATAATCCAGGCCCACACTCCCTCCCTCCCTCCCTCCCTCCCGGTGCCCAGTACTGAGGGAGGGCCGCACTGTCGGAGGGAGATGGATATACTCTAGGCCTTGAGCTCCATACTCCAGGCCCACACTCCCTCCCTCCCTCCCTCCCTCCCGGTGCCCAGTACTGAGGGAGGGCCACACTGTCGGAGGGAGATGGATATACTCTAGGCCTTGAGCTCCATACTCCAGGCCCACACTCCCTCCCTCCCGGTGCCCATTACTGAGGGAGGGCCGCACTGTCGGGGGGAGATGGATATACTCTAGGCCTTGAGCTCCCTCCCTCCCTCCGTTCCCCCTCACTGACCTGCAGCCTCCTCAGTTGTTTGATTGCCTCGTCTCGGCCTTTGGTAGCTGCTTCGACCTGCCCCTCGGCCTCTTTCAGGTCTGTCTCCAGCGTCTTCCTGGACATAGAGGCCGTGGAACGCTGTTTACGTTCCTCTCCAGCTCTGCCTCTAGTTCTCGGACCTGCAGGGGGGACGGGGAGAGAGAGAGAGAGAGAGAGAGAGAGAGAGAGAGAGACGGGGTCAGCCACCTGACACCAGCTGCACCCGGGCCTAATCTCGGCAAATACAATCATACCACCTCCCCGTCCCCCCCCCCCCCCCCCCCAACCAAACGCCATCTCCCTCTGAGCCCACTGCAGACCCTTTGGCCCAACCCGTCATGCCAGCCCAGATATCCGAACCTAATCCAGTTCCCGGTTGCCAGCACTTGGCCCATCTCCCCATAAAGACGAAGGTGGGTACTGCAGATGCTGGAGATCAGAGTCAAGATGAAAGTGTTGCTGGAAAAACACAGAGGGTCGGGCAGCGTACGAGGAGCAGGTAAAGAAAAATCAACATTTCCAGCCCTTGGAGTTTGCCTTCCAAATGAAGGGTTTTTGCCCGAAACGTGCTTCTCGGATGCTGCCTGACCTACTGTGCCTTTCCAGTCGAATCTTGACCCCCTTATCCCTCTAACTCCTTCCTATCCACGTACCCCTCCATCCTTTTAAATCCTGGCGTTGTACCAGCCCTCACCACTTCCTCTGGCAGCTCGTTCCACACACACACAGACGCACCACCCTCTGCGGGAAAAGGTCCCTCCTTGGGCTCCCTCTCCCTTAAGCCTACGCCCCCCCCCCCCCCCCACCTCTAGTTCTGGACGACTCCACCCCAGGGGGTAAAAGACCTTGTCTATTTACCCTCTTTGTGCCCCTGATGATTTTATAAACCTCGATAAGTTTACCCCCTCAGACTCCGACGCTCCAGGGAAAACAGTCCCAAGCCTGTCCAGCCTCTCTGTATTGCTCAAACCCTCCTGACCCAGCAACTCCCGGGAAAATCTCTTCTGAACCCTTTCCAGTTTAATAACATCCTTCCTGTAGCAGGGTGATCAGAATTGAACACAATATTCCAACAGCGGCCCCTAACCAATCTCCTGTACAGCCGCAACATGACCCTCCCAACTCCCTGTACTCAATACTCTGACCAATAAAGGAACGCATACCAAACACCTCCTTCACTCTCCTATTCATCTTGATGTTCAATGTGTTACCGTCACTGAATCCCCCCCTCACCCCCCCCCCCCCACTATCAACATCCTGGGGGTTCCCACTGAGAGAGAATCTAACCATCGCCCCCTTGATGTTCAATGGTGTTACCGTCACTGAATCCCCCCCCTCACCCCCACTATCAACATCCTGGGGGTTCCCACTGAGAGAGAATCTAACCATCGCCCCCCTTGATGTTCAATGGTGTTACCGTCACTGAATCCCCCCCCCCCCCCAATATCAACATCCTGGGGGTTCCCATTGAGAGAGAATCTAACCATCGCCCCCCCCTTGATGTTCAATGGTGTTACCGTCACTGAATCCCCCCTCCCCCCCCACTATCAACATCCTGGGGGTTCCCATTGAGAGAGAATCTAACCATCGCCCCCTTGATGTTCAATGGTGTTACCGTCATTGAATCCCCCCTCCCCCCCCCCCACTATCAACATCCTGGGGGTTCCCATTGAGAGAGAATCTAACCATCGCCCCCCCTTGATGTTCAATGGTGTTACCGTCACTGAATCCCCCCTCCCCCCACTCCCCACTATCAACATCCCTGGGGGTTCCCACTGAGAGAGAATCTAACCATCGCCCCCCTTGATGTTCAATGGTGTTACCGTCACTGAATCCCCCCTCCCCCCCCCATTATCAACATCCTGGGGGTTCCCATTGAGAGAGAATCTAACCATCGCCCCCTTGATGTTCAATGGTGTTACCGTCACTGAATCCCCCCTTCCCCCCCCACTATCAACATCCTGGGGGTTCCCATTGAGAGAGAATCTAACCATCGCCCCCCCCCCTTGATGTTCAATGGTGTTACCGTCACTGAATCCCCCCTCCCCCCCCACTATCAACATCCTGGGGGTTCCCATTGAGAGAGAATCTAACCATCGCCCCCTTGATGTTCAATGGTGTTACCGTCACTGAATCCCCCCCTCCCCCCCCACTATCAACATCCTGGGGGTTCCCATTGAGAGAGAATCTAACCATCGCCCCCTTGATGTTCAATGGTGTTACCGTCACTGAATCCCCCCTCCCCCCCCACTATCAACATCCTGGGGGTTCCCATTGAGAGAGAATCTAACCATCGCCCCCCCCTTGATGTTCAATGGTGTTACCGTCACTGAATCCCCCCCCCCCCCCCCCCCCAACTATCAACATCCTGGGGGTTCCCATTGAGCAGAAACTGATCCCCATCTTGATCCAGTGGGAACAGGAGCAGGTCAGAGGCCGGGAATCCCACAGCGAGCGACTCCCACCGTCCCGACTCCCTCTACCTCACCATCGCCAAGTCAGGGAGGGCGAGGGGAATACTCCCCCATTCACCCCGGACGGAGGGAGGGAGGGGAAGGCTCCATCAAGACTTGAGAACACTATCCAGGGACAGAGCAGCCCCTCCCCCCTTGCTTGATCGCGACACTGACCCCCACTCCCTCCCTTCAACCCCCCCACCCCCACCCGGCAGCAGCAATGTGCACCGTCTACAAGGCACAGTGCAGTGACCCCCACGTCATGGGAGTGGGAGGGAGGGAGGGAGAGAGAGTGGGGGGTGCGCGGAGGGAGAGTGAGGGAGGGTAAGAGTAGAGTGGGGGAGGGTGAGAGGGAAGGAGGGAGGGGAAGGGAGAGAGGAGAATGGGGAGGAGGGAGAGTGGGGGAAGATGGGAGGGTAGGTGAGGGAGAGTCGGGGGAGGAGTGAGGGAGGGTAGGTGAGAAGTGAGGGAGGGGGAGAGTGGGGGAGGATAGGGAAGGGCTGAGGGAGAATAGCCAAGGAGGGAAGGAGTGTAGGGGAGGAGGTTTGGAAGGAGGGTAGGTGAGGTTTCAAAGGCAGAGGGAGGGTAGGTGAGAGGATGTGTGGAGGGCAGAGGGAGGGAGGTGAGGTGGAGGGAGGGTAATGAGGGAGGTGAGGTGAGGTGAGGGATGAGGGAGGAGAGGGGAGGGATGAAGGAGGGTAGGTGAGGGGAGGGATGAGGGAGGGTAGGTGAGGTGAGGAATGAGAGGGTAGGGATAGGTGGGGAGATGAGAGGTGAGGTGAGGAAAGGTAGGTGAGGTGAGGAATGAGGGAGGGTAGGGATAGGTGGGGAGATGAGAGGAGGTGAGGTGAGGAAAGGTAGGTGAGGTGAGGTGAGGAATGAGGGAGGGTAGGGATAGGTGGGGAGATGAGAGGAGGTGAGGTGAGCGAGGGTAGGTGAGGGGAGGTGAGGTGAGGGATGAGGGAGGGTAGGTGAGGGGAGGGATGAGGGAGGGTAGGTGAGGTGAGAGATGAGGGAGGGTAGGTGAGGTGAGGAATGAGGGAGGGTAGGGATAGGTGGGGAGATGAGAGGAGGTGAGGTGAGGAAAGGTAGGTGAGGTGACGTGAGGAATGAGGGAGGGTAGGGATAGGTGGGGAGATGAGAGGAGGTGAGGTGAGCGAGGGTAGGTGAGGGGAGGTGAGGTGAGGGATGAGGGAGGGTAGGGGAGGGGAGGGATGAGGGAGGGTAGGTGAGGTGAGGGATGAGGGAGGGTAGGTGAGGTGAGGGATGAGGAGGGTAGGGATAGGTGGGGAGATGAGAGGGAGGTGAGGTGAGGAAAGGTAGGTGAGGTGAGGTGAGGAATGAGGGAGGGTAGGGATAGGTGGGGAGTTGAGAGGAGGTGAGGTGAGCGAGGGTAGGTGAGGGGAGGTGAGGTGAGGGATGAGGGAGGGTAGGTGAGGGGAGGGATGAGGGAGGGTAGGTGAGGTGAGAGAATGAGGGAGGGTAGGTGAGGTGAGGAATGAGGGAGGGTAGGTGAGGTGAGGAATGAGGGAGGGTAGGTGAGGTGAGGGATGAGGGAGGGTAGGGGAGGGGAGGATGAGGAGGGTAGGTGAGGTGAGGGATGAGGGAGGGTAGGGATAGGTGGGGAGATGAGAGGAGGTGAGGTGAGGAAAGGTAGGTAGGTGAGGTGAGAAATGAGGGAGGGTAGGGATAGGTGGGGAGATGGAGGAGGTGAGGTGAGCGAGGGTAGGTGAGGGGAGGTGAGGTGAGGGATGAGGGAGGGTAGGGGAGGGGGAGGGATGAGGGAGGGTAGGTGAGGTGAGGGATGAGGGAGGGTAGGGATAGGTGGGGAGATGAGAGGAGGTGAGGTGAGTGAGGGTAGGTGAGGTGAGGGATGAGGGAGGGGAGGTGAGGTGAGGGATGAGGGAGGGTAGGTGAGGTGAGGGATGAGGGAGGGTAGGGGAGGTGAGTTGAGGGATGAGGGAGGGTAGGTGAGGGTAGGGGAGGTGAGGTGAGGGATGAGGGAGGTGAGGTCAGGGATGAGGGAGGGTAGGTGAGGTGAGGAAGGGAAGGTGAGGTGAGGGATGAGGGAGTGTAGGTGAGGGTGAGGGTAGATGAGCTGAGGGATGAGGGAGGTGAGGTGAGGGATGAGGAGTGTAGGTGAGGGTGAGGGTAGGTGAGGGTAGATGAGGTGAGGTGAGGGATGAGGGAGGGTAGGTGAGGGGAGGGTAGGTGAGGTGAGGGATGAGGGAGTGTAGGTGAGGGTGAGGGATGAGGGAGGGTAGGTGAGGGATGAGGGAGGGTAGGTGAGGGATGAGGGTGAGGGATGAGGGTGAGGGATGAGGGAGAGGGAGAGGGGTGAGGGTGAGGGGTGAGGGGAGGGGGAGGGATGAGGGAGGGTAGGTGAGGGATGAGGATGAGGGTGAGGGATGAGGGTGAGGGTGAGGGATGAGGGTGAGGGATGAGGGGAGGGATGAGGGGAGGGTGAGGGATGAGGGATGAGGGAGAGGGTGAGGATGAGGGGAGGGTGAGGGATGAGGGTGAGGGATGAGGGAGAGGGTGAGGGATGAGGGGAGGGTGAGGGATGAGGGGAGGGTGAGGGATGAGGGAGGGAGGGTGAGGGATGAGGGGTGAGGGATGAGAGTGAGGGATGAGGGGAGGGATGAGGGGAGGGATGAGGGGAGGGATGACGGTAGGTGAGGGTGAGGGAGAGGGATGAGGGATGAGGGGTGAGGGGTGAGGGATGAGGGTGAGGATGAGGGATGACGGTAGGTGAGGGTGAGGAATGAGGTGAGGGAGAGGGATGAGGGATGAGGGGGTGAGGGGTGAGGGATGAGGGGAGGGTGAGGGATGAGGGATGAGGGAT
>NW_027310195.1:96685-159909 GCF_047496795.1 Chiloscyllium punctatum | reverse complement strand
CTCTGGATTGTTTATATAATATTTACTGATATATTTACTATTACACACACTCACTGTCTCTCTCTCTCTCTGGATTGTTTATATAATATTTACTGATATATTTATTATCTCACACACTCACTGTCTCTCTCTGGATTGTTTATATAATATTTACTGATATATTTATTATTACACACACTCACTGTCTCTCTCTCTGGATTGTTTATATAATATTTACTGATATATTTATTATTACACACACTCACTGTCTCTCTCTCTCTCTGGATTCTTTATATAATATTTACTGATATATTTATTATTACACACACTCACTGTATCTCTCACTCTGGATTGTTTATATAATATTTACTGATATATTTATTATTACACACACTCACTGTCTCTCTCTCTCTGGATTGTTTATATAATATTTACTGATATATTTATTATTACACACACTCACTATCTCTCACTCTGGATTGTTTATATAATATTTACTGATATATTTATTATTACACACATTCACTGTCTCTCTCTGGATTGTTTGTATAATATTTGCTGATATATTTATTATTATACACTCACTGTCTCTCTCTCTCTCTCTGGATTGTTGATATAATATTTACTGATATATTTATTATCACACACACTCACTGTCTCTCTCTGGATTGTTTGTATAATATTTGCTGATATATTTATTATTATACACTCACTGTCTCTCTCTCTCTCTCTCTGGATTGCTTATATAATATTTACAGATATATTTATTATTACACACACTCACTGTCTCTCTCTCTCTGGATTGTTTATATAATATTTACTGATATATTTAATATTACACACATTCACTGTCTCTCTCTGGATTGTTTATATAATATTTGCTGATATATTTATTATTATACACTCACTGTCTCTCTCTCTCTCTCTGGATTGCTTATATAATATTGACAGATATATTTATTATTACACACACTCACTGTCTCTCTCTCTCTGGATTGTTTATATAATATTTAGTGATATATTTATTATTACACACACTGTCTCTCTCTGGATTGTTTATATAATATTTACTGATATATTTATTATTACACAGACTCACTGTATCTCTCACTCTGGATTGTTTATATAATATTTACTGATATATTTATTATTACACACACACACGGTCTCTCTCTGGATTGTTAATATAATATTTACTGATATTTTTATTATTACACACACTCACTGTCTCTCTCTGCATTGTTTATATAATATTTACTGATATATTTATTATTACACACTCTCACTCTCTCTATCTCTCTCTCTCTGGATTGTTTATATAATATGTACTGATACATTTATTATTACACACTCACTGTCTCTCTCTCACTGGATTGTTTATATAATATTTACAGATATATTTATTATTACACACTCTCACTGTCTCTCTCTGGATTGTTTATATAATATTTACTGATATACTTATTATCACACACACTCACTGTCTCTCTCTGGATTGTTTATATAATATTTACTGATATATTTATTATTACACACATTCACTGTCTCTCTCTGGATTGTTTATATAATATTTACTGATGTAGTTATTATCACACACACTCACTGTCTCCCTCTCTCTGGATTGTTTATATAATATTTGCTAATATATTTATTATTACACACACTCACTGTCTCTCTCTCTCTGGATTGTTTACATAATATTTACTGATATATTTATTATTACACACACTCACTGTCTGTCTCTCTCTCTCTCTGGATTGTTACATAATATTTACTGATATATTTATTATTACACACACTCACTGTCTCTCTCTCACTCTGGATTGTTTATATAATATTTACTGATATATTTATTTTTACACACACTAACTGTCTCTCTCTCTGGATTGTTTATATACTATTTACTGATATATTTATTATTACACACACTCACTGTCTCTCTAGATTGTTTATATAATATTTACTGATATCATTATTATTACACACACTCACTGTCTCTCTCTGGATTGTTTATATAATATTTACTGATATATTTATTATCACACACACTCACTGTCTCTCTCTCTCTCTCTCTGGATTGTTTATATAATATTTACTGATATATTTATTATTACACACACTCACTGTCTCTCTCTCTCTCACTCTGGATTGTTTATATAATATTTACTGATATATTTATTATCACACACACTCACTGTCTCTCTCTCTCACTGGATTGTTTATATAATATTTACTGATCTATTTATTATCACACACTCACTATCTCTCTCTCTCTCTGGATTGTTTATGTAATATTTACTGATATATTTATTATTACACTCACTGTCTCTCTCTCTGTCTGGATTGTTTATATAATATTTACTGATATATTTATTATTACACACATTCACTGTCTCTCTCTGGATTGTTTATATAATATTTGCTGATATATTTATTATTATACACACTGTCTCTCCCCCCCCCCCCCCCCCCTCTGGATTGTTTATATAATATTTACTGATATATTTATTATTACACAGACTCACTGTATCTCTCACTCTGGATTGTTTATATAATATTTACTGATATATTTATTATTACACACACACACGGTCTCTCTCTGGATTGTTTATATAATATTTACTGATATTTTTATTATTACACACACTCACTGTCTCTCTCTGCATTGTTTATATAATATTTACTGATATATTTATTATTACACACTCTCACTCTCTCTATCTCTCTCTCTCTGGATTGTTTATATAATATGTACTGATACATTTATTATTACACACACTCACTGTCTCTCTCTCTCTCTGGATTGTTTATATAATATTTACTGATATATTTATTATTACACTCACTGTCTCTCTCTCTGTCTGGATTGTTTATATAATATTTACTGATATATTTATTATTACACACACTCACTGTCTCTCTCTCTGGATTGTTTATATAATATTTACTGATATATTTATTATCACACACACTCACTGTCTCTCTCTCTCTCTCTCTGGATTGTTTATATAATATTTACTGATATATTTATTATCACACACACTCACTATCTCTCTCTCTCTCTCTGGATTGTTTATGTAATATTTACTGATATATTTATTATTACACACACTCACTGTCTCTCTCTCTGGATTGTTGACATAATATTTACTGATATATTTATTATCACACACACTCACTGTCTCTCTCTCTCTCTGGATTGTTTATATAATATTTACTGATATATTTATTATTACACACACTCACTGTCTCTCTCTCTCTCTCTCTCTGGATTGTTTACATAATATTTACTGATATATTTATTATTACACACACTCACTGTCTGTCTCTCTCTCTCTCTGGATTGTTTACATAATATTTACTGATATATTTATTATTACACACACTCACTGTCTCTCTCTCACTCTGGATTGTTTATATAATATTTACTGATATATTTATTATTACACACACTCACTGTCTCTCTAGATTGTTTATATAATATTTACTGATATCATTATTATTACACACACTCACTGTCTCTCTCTGGATTGTTTATATAATATTTACTGATATATTTATTATCACACACACTCACTGTCTCTCTCTCTCTCTGGATTGTTTATATAATATTTACTGATATATTTATTATTACACACACTCACTGTCTCTCTCTCTCTCACTCTGGATTGTTTATATAATATTTACTGATATATTTATTATTACACACACTCACTGTCTCTCTCTCTCACTGGATTGTTTATATAATATTTACTGATATATTTATTATCACACACTCACTATCTCTCTCTCTCTCTCTGGATTGTTTATGTAATATTTACTGATATATTTATTATCAGCACACACTCACTGTCTCTCTCTGGATTGTTTATATATTATTTACTGATATATTTATTATTACACACATTCACTGTCTCTCTCTGGATTGTTTATATAATATTTACTGATGTAGTTATTATCACACACACTCACTGTCTCTCTCTCTCTCTGGATTGTTTACATAATATTTACTGATATATTTATTATTACACACACTCACTGTCTCTCTCTCACTCTGGATTGTTTATACAATATTTACTGATATATTTATTATTACACACACTCACTGTCTCTCTAGATTGTTTATATAATATTTACTGATATCATTATTATTACACACACTCACTGTCTCTCTCTGGATTGTTTATATAATATTTACTGATATATTTATTATTACACACACTCACTGTCTCTCTCTCTCTCACTCTGGATTGTTTATATAATATTTACTGATATATTTATTATTACACACACTCACTGTCTCTCTCTCTCACTGGATTGTTTATGTAATATTTACTGATATATTTATTATCACACACACTATCTCTCTCTCTCTCTGGATTGTTTATGTAATATTTACTGATATATTTATTATCACACACACTCACTGTCTCTCTCTCTCTCTGGATTGTTTATATAATATTTACTGATATATTTATTATCACACACACTCACTATCTCTCTCTCTCTCTCTGGATTGTTTATGTAATATTTACTGATATATTTATTATTACACACACTCACTGTCTCTCTCTCTGGATTGTTTATATAATATTTACTGATATATTTACTATTACACACACTCACTGTCTCTCTCTCTCTCTGGATTGTTTATATAATATTTACTGATATATTTATTATCTCACACACTCACTGGCTCTCTCTGGATTGTTTATATAATATTTACTGATATATTTATTATTACACACACTCACTGTCTCTCTCTCTGGATTGTTTATATAATATTTACTGATATATTTATTATTACACACACTCACTGTCTCTCTCTCTCTCTGGATTCTTTATATAATATTTACTGATATATTTATTATTACACACACTCACTGTATCTCTCACTCTGGATTGTTTATATAATATTTACTGATATATTTAATATTACACACATTCACTGTCTCTCTCTGGATTGTTTGTATAATATTTGCTGATATATTTAATATTATACACTCACTGTCTCTCTCTCTCTCTCTGGATTGCTTATATAATATTTACAGATATATTTATTATTACACACACTCACTGTCTCTCTCTCTCTGGATTGTTTATATAATATTTACTGATATATTTAATATTACACACATTCACTGTCTCTCTCTGGATTGTTTATATAATATTTGCTGATATATTTATTATTATACACACTGTCTCTCTCTGGATTGTTTATATAATATTTACTGATATATTTATTATTACACAGACTCACTGTATCTCTCACTCTGGATTGTTTATATAATATTTACTGATATATTTATTATTACACACACACACGTCTCTCTCTGGATTGTTTATATAATATTTACTGATATTTTTATTATTACACACACTCACTGTCTCTCTCTGCATTGTTTATATAATATTTACTGATATATTTATTATTACACACTCTCACTGTCTCTCTCTCTCTCTGGATTGTTTATATAATATTTACTGATATATTTATTATTACACACTCTCACTCTCTCTATCTCTCTCTCACTGGATTGTGTATATAATATTTACAGATATATTTATTATTACACACTCTCACTGTCTCTCTCTGGATTGTTTATATAATATTTACTGATATATTTTTTATCACACACACTCACTGTCTCTCTCTGGATTGTTTATATAATATTTACTGATATATTTATTATTACACACATTCACTGTCTCTCTCTGGATTGTTTATATAATATTTACTGATGTAGTTATTATCACACACACTGTCTCCCTCTCTCTGGATTGTTTATATAATATTTGCTGATATATTTATTATTACACACACTCACTGTCTCTCTCTCTCTGGATTGTTTATATAATATTTACTGATATATTTATTATTACACACACTCACTGTCTCTCTCTCTGGATTGTTTATATAATATTTACTGATATATTTATTATTACACACACTCACTGTCTCTCTCTCTCTCTGGATTGTTTACATAATATTTACTGATATATTTATTATTACACACACTCACTGTCTGTCTGTCTCTCTCTCTCTCTGGATTGTTTACATAATATTTACTGATATATTTATTATTACACACACTCACTGTCTCTCTCTCACTCTGGATTGTTTATACAATATTTACTGATATATTTATTATTACACACACTAACTGTCTCTCTCTCTGGATTGTTTATATACTATTTACTGATATATTTATTATTACACACACTCACTGTCTCTCTCTGGATTGTTTATATAATATTTACTGATATATTTATTATCACACACACTCACTGTCTCTCTCTCTCTCTCTCTGGATTGTTTATATAATATTTACTGATATATTTATTATTACACACACTCACTGTCTCTCTCTCTCTCACTCTGGATTGTTTATATAATATTTACTGATATATTTATTATTACACACACTCACTGTCTCTCTCTCTCTCTCTGGATTGTTTATATAATATTTACTGATATATTTATTATCACACACTCACTATCTCTCTCTCTCTCTGGATTGTTTATGTAATATTTACTGATATATTTATTATCACACACACTCACTGTCTCTCTCTCTCACTGGATTGTTTATATAATATTTACTGATATATTTATTATTACACACACTCACTGTCTCTCTCTCTCTCTGGATTGTTTATATAATATTTACTGATATATTTATTATTACACTCACTCACTGTCTCTCTCTGGATTGTTTATATAATATTTACTGATATATTTATTATTACACACACTCACTGTATCTCTCTCTCTGGATTGTTTATATAATATTTACTGATATATTTATTATTACACACACTCACTATCTCTCACTCTGGATTGTTTATATAATATTTACTGATATATTTAATATTACACACATTCACTGTCTCTCTCTGGATTGTTTGTATAATATTTGCTGATATATTTATTATTATACACTCACTGTCTCTCTCTCTCTCTCTGGATTGCTTATATAATATTGACAGATATATTTATTATTACACACACTCACTGTCTCTCTCTCTCTAGATTTTTATATAATATTTACTGATATATTTAATATTACACACACTCACTGTCTCTCTCTGGATTGTTTATATAATATTTGCTGATATATTTATTATTATACACTCACTGTCTCTCTCTCTCTCTCTGGATTGTTTACATAATATTTACTGATATATTTATTATTACACACACTCACTGTCTGTCTCTCTCTCTCTCTGGATTGTTTACATAATATTTACTGATATATTTATTATTACACACACTCACTGTCTCTCTCTCACTCTGGATTGTTTATATAATATTTACTGATATATTTATTATTACACACACTAACTGTCTCTCTGGATTGTTTATATACTATTTACTGATATATTTATTATTACACACACTCACTGTCTCTCTAGATTGTTTATATAATATTTACTGATATCATTATTATTACACACACTCACTGTCTCTCTCTGGATTGTTTATATAATATTTACTGATATATTTATTATCACACACACTCACTGTCTCTCTCTCTCTCTCTCTGGATTGTTTATATAATATTTACAGATATATTTATTATTACACACACTCACTGTCTCTCTCTCTCTCACTCTGGATTGTTTATATAATATTTACTGATATATTTATTATTACACACACTCACTGTCTCTCTCTCTCACTGGATTGTTTATGTAATATTTACTGATATATTTATTATTACACACACTCACAATCTCTCTCTCTCTCTCTGGATTGTTTATGTAATATTTACTGATATATTTATTATCACACACATTCACTGTCTCTCTCTGGATTGTTTATATAATATTTACTGATGTAGTTATTATCACACACACTGTCTCCCTCTCTCTGGATTGTTTATATAATATTTGCTGATATATTTATTATTACACACACTCACTGTCTCTCTCTCTCTGGATTGTTTATATAATATTTACTGATATATTTATTATTACACACACTCACTGTCTCTCTCTGGATTGTTTATATAATATTTACTGATATATTTATTATTACACACACTCACTGTCTCTCTCTCTCTCTGGATTGTTTACATAATATTTACTGATATATTTATTATTACACACACTCACTGTCTGTCTCTCTCTCTCTCTGGATTGTTTACATAATATTTACTGATATATTTATTATTACACACACTCACTGTCTCTCTCTCACTCTGGATTGTTTATACAATATTTACTGATATATTTATTATTACACACACTAACTGTCTCTCTCTCTGGATTGTTTATATACTATTTACTGATATATTTATTATTACACACACTCACTGTCTCTCTAGATTGTTTATATAATATTTACTGATATCATTATTATTACACACACTCACTGTCTCTCTCTGGATTGTTTATATAATATTTACTGATATATTTATTATCACACACACTCACTGTCTCTCTCTCTGGATTGTTTATATAATATTTACTGATATATTTATTATTACACACTCACTATCTCTCTCTCTCTCTCTCTGGATTGTTTATGTAATATTTACTGATATATTTATTATCACACACACTCACTGTCTCTCTCTCTCACTGGATTGTTTATATAATATTTACTGATATATTTATTATTACACACACTCACTGTCTCTCTCTCTCTCTCTGGATTGTTTATATAATACTCACTGATATATTTATCATTACACACACTCACTGTCTCCCTCTCTGGATTGTTTATATAATATTTACTGATATATTTATTATTACACACACTCACTGTCTCTCTCTCTCTCACTCTGGATTGTTTATATAATATTTACTGATATATTTATTATTGCACACTCACTATCTCTCTCTCTCTCTGGATTGTTTATGTAATATTTACTGATATATTTATTATCACACACACTCACTGTCTCTCTCTCTCACTGGATTGTTTATATAATATTTACTGATATATTTATTATTACACACACTCACTGTCTCTCTCTCTCTCTGGATTGTTTATATAATATTCACTGATATATTTATTATTCCACACACTCACTGTCTCTCTCTCTGGATTGTTTATATAATATTTACTGATATATTTATTATCACACACACTCACTGTCTCTCTCTCTCTCTCTCTCTGGATTGTTTATATAATATTTACTGATATATTTATTATCACACACACTCACTATCTCTCTCTCTCTCTCTGGATTGTTTATGTAATATTTACTGATATATTTATTATTACACACACTCACTGTCTCTCTCTCTGGATTGTTGACATAATATTTACTGATATATTTATTATCACACACACTCACTGTCTCTCTCTCTCTCTGGATTGTTTAAATAATATTTACTGATATATTTACTATTACACACACTCACTGTCTCTCTCTCTCTCTGGATTGTTTATATAATATTTACTGATATATTTATTATCTCACACACTCACTGGCTCTCTCTGGATTGTTTATATAATATTTACTGATATATTTATTATTACACACACTCACTGTCTCTCTCTCTGGATTGTTTATATAATATTTACTGATATATTTATTATTACACACACTCACTGTCTCTCTCTCTCTCTGGATTCTTTATATAATATTTACTGATATATTTATTATTACACACACTCACTGTATCTCTCACTCTGGATTGTTTATATAATATTTACTGATATATTTATTATTACACACACTCACTGTCTCTCTCTGGATTGTTTATATAATATTTACTGATATATTTATTATTACACACACTCACTGTATCTCTCTCTCTGGATTGTTTATATAATATTTACTGATATATTTATTATTACACACACTCACTATCTCTCACTCTGGATTGTTTATATAATATTTACTGATATATTTAATGTTAGACACATTCACTGTCTCTCTCTGGATTGTTTGTATAATATTTGCTGATATATTTATTATTATACACTCACTGTCTCTCTCTCTCTCTCTGGATTGCTTATATAATATTTACAGATATATTTATTATTACACACACTCACTGTCTCTCTCTCTCTCTGGATTGTTTATATAATATTTACTGATATATTTAATATTACACACATTCACTGTCTCTCTCTGGATTGTTTATATAATATTTGCTGATATATTTATTATTATACACTCACTGTCTCTCTCTCTCTCTCTGGATTGCTTATATAATATTGACAGATATATTTATTATTACACACACTCACTGTCTCTCTCTCTCTGGATTGTTTATATAATATTTAGTGATATATTTATTATTACACACACTGTCTCTCTCTGGATTGTTTATATAATATTTACTGATATATTTATTATTACACACACACACGGTCTCTCTCTGGATTGTTAATATAATATTTACTGATATTTTTATTATTACACACACTCACTGTCTCTCTCTGGATTGTTTATATAATATTTACTGATATATTTATTATTACACACATTCACTGTCTCTCTCTGGATTGTTTATATAATATTTACTGATGTAGTTATTATCACACTCACTGTCTCCCTCTCTCTGGATTGTTTATATAATATTTGCTGATATATTTATTATTACACACACTCACTGTCTCTCTCTCTCTGGATTGTTTATATAATATTTACTGATATATTTATGATTACACACACTCACTGTCTCTCTCTCTGGATTGTTTATATAATATTTACTGATATATTTATTATCACACACACTCACTGTCTCTCTCTCTCTCTCTGGATTGTTTACATAATATTTACTGATATATTTATTATTACACACACTCACTGTCTGTCTCTCTCTCTCTCTGGATTGTTTACATAATATTTACTGATATATTTATTATTACACACACTCACTGTCTCTCTCTCACTCTGGATTGTTTATATAATATTTACTGATATATTTATTATTACACACACTAACTGTCTCTCTCTCTGGATTGTTTATATACTATTTACTGATATATTTATTATTACACACACTCACTGTCTCTCTCTCTGGATTGTTTATATAATATTTACTGATATATTTATTATTACACACACTCACTGTCTCTCTCTCTCTCTGGATTGTTTATATAGTATTTACTGATATATTTATTATCACACACACTCACTGTCTCTCTCTCTCTCTCTCTGGATTGTTTATATAATATTTACTGATATATTTATTATTACACACACTCACTGTCTCTCTCTCTCTCTGGATTGTTTATATAATATTTACTGATATATTTATTATTACACTCACTATCTCTCTCTCTCTGTCTGGATTGTTTATATAATATTTACTGATATATTTATTATTACACACACTAACTGTCTCTCTCTCTGGATTGTTTATATAATATTTACTGATATATTTATTATCACACACACTCACTGTCTCTCTCTCTCTCTCTGGATTGTTTATATAATATTTACTGATATATTTATTATCACACACACTCACTATCTCTCTCTCTCTCTCTGGATTGTTTATGTAATATTTACTGATATATTTATGATTACACACACTCACTGTCTCTCTCTCTGGATTGTTGACATAATATTTACTGATATATTTATTATCACACACACTCACTGTCTCTCTCTCTCTCTCTGGATTGTTTATATAATATTTACTGATATATTTATTATTACACACACTCACTGTCTCTCTCTCTCTCTCTCTCTGGATTGTTTACATAATATTTACTGATATATTTATTATTACACACACTCACTGTCTGTCTCTCTCTCTCTCTGGATTGTTTACATAATATTTACTGATATATTTATTATTACACACACTCACTGTCTCTCTCTCACTCTGGATTGTTTATATAATATTTACTGATATATTTATTATTACACACACTAACTGTCTCTCTCTCTGGATTGTTTATATACTATTTACTGATATATTTATTATTACACACACTCACTGTCTCTCTAGATTGTTTATATAATATTTACTGATATCATTATTATTACACACACTCACTGTCTCTCTCTGGATTGTTTATATAATATTTACTGATATATTTATTATCACACACACTCACTGTCTCTCTCTCTCTCTCTCTGGATTGTTTATATAATATTTACTGATATATTTATTATTACACACACTCACTGTCTCTCTCTCTCTCACTCTGGATTGTTTATATAATATTTACTGATATATTTATTATTACACACACTCACTGTCACTCTCTCTAAATGGATTGTTTATATAATATTTACTGATATATTTATTATCACACACTCACTATCTCTCTCTCTCTCTGGATTGTTTATGTAATATTTACTGATATATTTATTATCACACACACTCACTGTCTCTCTCTCTCACTGGATTGTTTATATAATATTTACTGATATATTTATTATTACACACACTCACTGTCTCTCTCTCTCTCTGGATTGTTTATATAATATTTACTGATATATTTATTATTACACTCACTGTCTCTCTCTCTGTCTAGATTGTTTATATAATATTTACTGATATATTTATTATTACACACACTCACTGTCTCTCTCTCTGGATTGTTTATATAATATTTACTGATATATTTATTATCACACAAACTCACTGTCTCTCTCTCTCTCTCTGGATTGTTTATATAATATTTACTGATATATTTATTATCACACACACTCACTATCTCTCTCTCTCTCTCTGGATTGTTTATGTAATATTTACTGATATATTTATTATTACACACACTCACTGTCTCTCTCTCTCTGGATTGTTTATATAATATTTACTGATATATTGCAGATTACACACACTCACTGTCTCTCTCTGGATTGTTTATATGATACTTACTGATATATTTATTATTACGCACACTCACTGTCTCTCTCTCTGGATTGTTTATATAATATTTACTGATATATTTATTATTACACACACTCACTGTCTCTCTCTCTGGATTGTTTATATAATATTTACTGATATATTTATTATTACACACACTCACTGTCTCTCTCTCTGGATTGTTTATATAATATTTACTGATATATTTATTATTACACACACTCACTGTCTCTCTCTCTGGATTGTTTATATAATATTTACTGATATATTTATTATTACACACACTCACTGTCTCTCTCTCTGGATTGTTTATATAATATTTACTGATATATTTATTATTACACACTCACTGTCTCTCTCTGGATTGTTTATATAATATTTACTGATATATTTATTATCACACACACTCACTGTCTCTCTCTCTCTGGATTGTTTATATAATATTTACTGATATATTTATTATTACACACACTCACTGTCTCTGTCTCTCTCTCTGGACTGTTTATATAATATTTGCTGATATATTTATTCTTACACACACTCACTGTCTCTCTCTCTCTGGATTGTTTATATAATATTTACTGATATATTTATTATTACACACACACTGTCTGTCTCTGGATTGTTTATATAATATTTACTGATATATTTATTATTACACACTCACTGTCTGTCTCTGGATTGTTTATATAATATTTACTGATATATTTATTATTACACACACTCACTGTCTCTCTCTCTGGATTCTTTATATAATATTTACTGATATATTTATTATCACACACACTCACTGTCTCTCTCTGGATTGTTTATATAATATTTACTGATATATTAATTATTACACACACTCACTGACTTTCTCTCTCTCTCTGGATTGTTTATATAATATTTACTGATATATTTATTATTACACACACTCACTGTCTCTCTCTCTGGATTGTTTATATAATATTTACTGATATATTTATTATTGCACTCACTGTCTCTCTCCCTCTCTGGATTGTTTATATAATATTTACTGATATTTATTATTACACTCACTGTCTCTCTCTCTCTCTGGATTGTTTATGTAATATTTACTGATATATTTATTATCACACACTCACTGTCTCTCTCTGGATTGTTTATATAATATTTACTGATATATTTATTATTACACACACTCACTGTCTCTCTCTCTCTCTGGATTGTTTATATAATATTTACAGATATATTTATTATTACACACTCACTGTCTCTCTCACTAGATTGTTTATATAATATTTACTGATATATTTATTATTACACACACTCACTGTCTGTCTCTGGATTGTTTATATAATATTTACTGATATATTTATTATTACACACACTCATTGTCTGTCTCTGGATTGTTTATATAATATTTACTGATATATTTATTATTACACACTCACTGTCTGTCTCTGGATTGTTTATATAATATTTACTGATATATTTATTATTACACACACTCACTGTCTCTCTCTGGATTGTTTATATAATATTTACTGATATATTTATTATTGCACTCACTGTCTCTCTCTCTCTCTGGATTGTTTATATAATATTTACTGATATTTATTATTACACTCACTGTCTCTCTCTCTCTCTGGATTGTTTATATAATATTTACTGATATATTTATTATTACACACACTCACTGTCTCTCTCTCTCACTGGATTGTTTATATAATATTTACTGATATATTTATTATTACACACACTCACTGTCTCTCTCTCTCTCTGGATTGTTGATATAATATTTACTGATATATTTATTATCACACACTCACTGTCTCTCTCTGGATTGTTTATATAATATTTACTGATATATTTATTATTACACACACTCACTGTCTCTCTCACTAGATTGTTAATATAATATTTACTGATATATTTATTATTACACACACTCACTGTCTCTCTCACTAGATTGTTAATATAATATTTACTGATATATTTATTATTACACACTCACTGTCTCTCTCTCTGGATTGTTTATATAATATTTACTGATATATTTATTATCACACACACTCACTGTCTCTCTCTGGATTGTTTATATAATATTTACTGATATATTTATTATTACACTCACTGTCTCTCTCTCTCTCTGGATTGTTTATATAATATTTACTGATATATTTATTATTACACTCACTGTCTCTCTCTCTCTGGATTGTTTATATAATATTTACTGATGTATTTATTATTACACACACTCACTGTCTCTCTCTGGATTGTTTATATAATATTTACTGATATATTTATTATTACACTCACTGTCTCTCTCTCTCTCTGGATTGTTTATATAATATTTACTGATATATTTATTATTACACACACTCACTGTCTCTCTCTGGATTGTTTATATAATATTTACTGATATATTTATTATTACAGACATTCACTATCTGTCTCTCTCTCTCTGGATTGTTTATATAATATTTACTGATATATTTATTATTACACACACTGTCTCTCTCTCTCTCCCTCTGGATTGTTTATATAATATTTACTGATATATTTATTATTACGCACACTCACTGTCTCTCTCTGGATTGTTTATATAATATTTACTGATATATTTATTATTACACACACTCACTGTCTCTCTCATTGGATTGTTTATATCATATTTCCTGATATATTAATTATTACACACACTCACTGTCTCTCTCTCTGGATTGTTTATATAATATTTACTGATATATTTATTATTACACACTCACTGTCTCTCTCTCTCTGGATTGTTTATATAATATTTACTGATATATTTATTATTACACACTCACTGTCTCTCTCTCTCTGGATTGTTTACATAATATTTACTGATATATTTATTATTACACACTTACTGTCTCTCTCTCTCTGGATTGTTTATATAATATTTACTGATATATTTATTATTACACACACTCACTGTCTCTCTCAATGGATTGTTTATATAATATTTACTGATATATTTATTATTACACACACTCACTGTCTCTCTCTCTCTCTCTCTGGATTGTTTATATAATATTTACTGATATATTTATTATTACACACACTCACTGTCTCTCTCTCTCTCTCTGGATTGTTTATATAATATTTACTGATATATTTATTATTACACACACTCACTGTCTCTCTCTCTCTCTCTGGATTGTTTATATAATATTTACTGATATATTTATTATTACACACACTCACTGTCTCTCTCTCTCTCTGGATTGTTTATATAATATTTACTGATATATTTATTATTACACACACTCACTGTCTCTCTCTCTGGATTGTTTATTTAATATTTACTGATATATTTATTATCACACACTCACTGTCTCTCTCTCTCTCTGGATTGTTTATATAATATTTACTGATATATTTATTATTACACACTCACTGTCTCTCTCTCTCTGGATTGTTTATATAATATTTACTGATATATTTATTATTACACACTTACTGACTCTCTCTCTCTGGATTGTTTATATAATATTTACTGATATATTTATTATTACACACACTCACTGTCTCTCTCAATGGATTGTTTATATAATATTTACTGATATATTTATTATTACACACACTCACTGTCTCTGTCTGGATTGTTTATATAACATTTACTGATATATTTATTATTACACACACTCACTGTCTCTCTCTCTCTCTCTCTCTGGATTGTTTATATAATATTTACTGATATATTTATTATTACACACTCACTGTCTCTCTCTCTGGATTGTTTATATAATATTTACTGATATATGTATTATTACACACTCACTGTCTCTCTCTCTGGATTGTTTATATAATATTTACTGATATATTTATTATTACACACACTCACTGTCTCCCTCTCTCTGGATTGTTTATATAATATTTACTGATATATTTATTATTACACACACTCACTCTCTCTCTCTCTGGATTGTTTATATAATATTTACTGATATATTTATTATTACACACACTCACTGTCTCTCTCTCTCTGGATTGTTTATATAATATTTACTGATATATTTATTATTACACACACTCACTGTCTCTCTCTCTCTGGATTGTTTATATAATATTTACTGATATATTTATTATTACACACACTCACTGTCTCCCTCTCTCTGGATTGTTTATATAATATTTACTGATATATTTATTATTACACACACTCACTCTCTCTCTCTGGATTGTTTATATAATATTTACTGATATATTTATTATTACACACACTCACTGTCTCTCTCTCTGGATTGTTTATATAATATTTACAGATATATTTATTATTACACACACTCACTGTCTCTCTCTCTCTGGATTGTTTATATAATATTTACAGATATATTTATTATTACACACACTCACTGTCTCTCTCTGAATTGTTTATATAATATTTACTGATATATTTATTATTACACACTCACTGTCTCTCTCTCTCTGGATTGTTTATATAATATTTACTGATATATTTATTATTACACACACTCACTGTCTCTCTCTCTCTGGATTGTTTATATAATATTTACTGATATATTTATTATTACACACACTCACTGTCTCTCTCTCTGGATTGTTTATATAATATTTACTGATATATTTATTATTACACACACTCACTGTCTCTCTCTCTGGATTGTTTATATAATATTTACTGATATATTTATTATTACACACTCACTGTCTCTCTCTCTCTGGATTGTTTATATAATATTTACTGATATATTTATTATTACACACTGTCTCTCTCTCTCTGGATTGTTTACATAATATTTACTGATATATTTATTATTACACACTTACTGTCTCTCTCTCTCTGGATTGTTTATATAATATTTACTGATATATTTATTATTACACACACTCACTGTCTCTCTCAATGGATTGTTTATATAATATTTACTGATATATTTATTATTACACACACTCACTGTCTCTGTCTGGATTGTTTATATAACATTTACTGATATATTTATTATTACACACACTCACTGTCTCTCTCTCTCTCTCTCTCTCTGGATTGTTTATATAATATTTACTGATATATTTATTATTACACACACTCACTGTCTCTCTCTCTCTCTCTGGATTGTTTATATAATATTTACTGATATATTTATTATTACACACACTCACTGTCTCTCTCTCTCTCTCTGGATTGTTTATATAATATTTACTGATATATTTATTATTACACACACTCACTGTCTCTCTCTCTCTCTCTGGATTGTTTATATAATATTTACTGATATATTTATTATTACACACACTCACTGTCTCTCTCTCTCTCTGGATTGTTTATATAATATTTACTGATATATTTATTATTACACACACTCACTGTCTCTCTCTCTGGATTGTTTATTTAATATTTACTGATATATTTATTATCACACACTCACTGTCTCTCTCTCTCTCTGGATTGTTTATATAATATTTACTGATATATTTATTATTACACACACTCACTGTCTCTCTCTGGATTGTTTATGTAATATTTACTGATATATTTATTATTTCACACACTCACTGTCTCTCTCTCTCTGGATTGTTTATATAATATTTACTGATATATTTATTATTACACACACTCACTGTCTCTCTCTGGATTGTTTATATAATATTTTCTGATATATTTATTATTACACACACTCACTGTCTCTCTCTGGATTGTTTATATAATATTTACTGATATATTTATTATTACACACACTCACTGTCTCTCTCTGGATTGTTTATATAATATTTACTGATATATTTATTATTACACACACTCACTGTCTCTCTCTCTGGATTGTTTATATAATATTTACTGATATATTTATTATTACACACTCACTGTCTCTCTCTCTCTGGATTGTTTATATAATATTTACTGATATATTTATTATTACACACTCACTGTCTCTCTCTCTCTCTGGATTGTTTATATAATATTTACTGATATATTTATTATTACACACTTACTGTCTCTCTCTCTCTGGATTGTTTATATAATATTTACTGATATATTTATTATTACACACACTCACTGTCTCTCTCAATGGATTGTTTATATAATATTTACTGATATATTTATTATTACACACACTCACTGTCTCTGTCTGGATTGTTTATATAACATTTACTGATATATTTATTATTACACACACTCACTGTCTCTCTCTCTCTCTCTCTCTGGATTGTTTATATAATATTTACTGATATATTTATTATTACACACACTCACTGTCTCTCTCTCTCTCTCTGGATTGTTTATATAATATTTACTGATATATTTATTATTACACACTCACTGTCTCTCTCTCTCTGGATTGTTTATATAATATTTACTGATATATTTATTATTACACACTTACTGTCTCTCTCTCTCTGGATTGTTTATATAATATTTACTGATATATTTATTATTACACACACTCACTGTCTCTCTCAATGGATTGTTTATATAATATTTACTGATATATTTATTATTACACACACTCACTGTCTCTGTCTGGATTGTTTATATAACATTTACTGATATATTTATTATTACACACACTCACTGTCTCTCTCTCTCTCTCTCTCTCTGGATTGTTTATATAATATTTACTGATATATTTATTATTACACACTCACTGTCTCTCTCTCTGGATTGTTTATATAATATTTACTGATATATGTATTATTACACACTCACTGTCTCTCTCTCTGGATTGTTTATATAATATTTACTGATATATTTATTATTACACACACTCACTGTCTCCCTCTCTCTGGATTGTTTATATAATATTTACTGATATATTTATTATTACACACACTCACTCTCTCTCTCTCTGGATTGTTTATGTAATATTTACTGATATATTTATTATTACACACACTCACTGTCTCTCTCTCTCTGGATTGTTTATATAATATTTACTGATATATTTATTATTACACACACTCACTGTCTCTCTCTCTCTGGATTGTTCATATAATATTTACTGATACATTTATTATTACACACACTCACTGTCTCCCTCTCTCTGGATTGTTTATATAATATTTACTGATATATTTATTATTACACACACTCACTCTCTCTCTCTGGATTGTTTATATAATATTTACTGATATATTTATTATTACACACACTCACTGTCTCTCTCTCTGGATTGTTTATATAATATTTAGATATATTTATTATTACACACACTCACTGTCTCTCTCTCTCTGGATTGTTTATATAATATTTACAGATATATTTATTATTACACACACTCACTGTCTCTCTCTGAATTGTTTATATAATATTTACTGATATATTTATTATTACACACTCACTGTCTCTCTCTCTCTGGATTGTTTATATAATATTTACTGATATATTTATTATTACACACACTCACTGTCTCTCTCTCTGGATTGTTTATATAATATTTACTGATATATTTATTATTACACACACTCACTGTCTCTCTCTCTGGATTGTTTATATAATATTTACTGATATATTTATTATTACACACACTCACTGTCTCTCTCTCTGGATTGTTTATATAATATTTACTGATATATTTATTATTACACACACTCACTGTCTCTCTCTGAATTTTTTATATAATATATACTGATATATTTATTATTACACACTCACTGTCTCTCTCTCTCTGGATTGTTTATATAATATTTACAGATATATTTATTATTACACACACTCACTGTCTCTCTCTGAATTGTTTATATAATATTTACTGATATATTTATTATTACACACTCACTGTCTCTCTCTCTCTGGATTGTTTATATAATATTTACTGATATATTTATTATAACACACACTCACTGTCTCTCTCTGGATTGTTTACATAATATTTACTGATATATTTATTATTACACACTCACTGTCTCTCTCTGGATTGTTTATATAATATTTACTGATATATTTATTATTACACACTCACTGTCTCTCTCTGGATTGTTTATATAATATTTACTGATATATTTATTATTACACACTCACTGTCTCTCTCTGGATTGTTTATATAATATTTACTGATATATTTATTATTACACACTCACTGTCTCTCTCTCTCTCTGGATTGTTTATATAATATTTACTGATATATTTATTATTACACACACTCACTGTCTCTCTCTGGATTGTTTATATAATATTTACTGATATATTTATTATCACACACACTCACTGTCTCTCTCTCTCTCTGGATTGTTTATATAATATTTACTGATATATTTATTATAACACACTCACTGTCTCTCTCTGGATTGTTTATATAATATTTACTGATATATTTATTATAACACACTCACTGTCTCTCTCTGGATTGTTTATATAATATTTACTGATATATTTATTATTACACTCACTGTCTCTCTCTCTCTGGATTGTTTATATAATATTTACTGATATATTTATTATTACACACACTCACTGTCTCTCTCTCTGGATTGTTTATATAATATTTACTGATATATTTATTATTACACACACTCACTGTCTCTCTCTCACTCTCTCTGGATTCTTTATATAATATTTACTGATATATTTATTATTACACACACTCACTGTCTCTCTCTCTCTCTCTGGATTGTTTTTATAATATTTACTGATATATTTATTATCACACACACTCACTGCCTCTCTCACTCTGGATTGTTTATATAATATTTACTGATATATTTATTATAACACACTCACTGGCTCTCTCTGGATTGTTTATATAATATTTACTGATATATTTATTATTACACACTCACTGTCTCTCTCTGGATTGTTTATATAATATTTACTGATATATTTATTATCACACACACTCACTGTCTCTCTCTCTCTCTCTCTGGATTGTTTATATAATATTTACTGATATATTTATTATTACACACTCACTGTCTCACTCTCTCTCTGGATTGTTTATATAATATTTACTAATATATTTATGATTACACACACTCACTGTCTCTCTCTGGATTGTTTATATAATATTTACTGATATATTTATTATCACACACACTCACTGTCTCTCTCTGGATTGTTTATATAATATTTACTGATATATTTATGATTACACACTCTCTGTCTCTCTCTGGATTGTTTATATAATATTTACTGATATATTTATTATTACACACTCACTGTCTCTCTCTCTCTCTGGATTGTTTATATAATATTTACTGATATATTTATTATTACACACACTCACTGTCTCTCTCTCTCTCTGGATTGTTTATATAATATTTACTGATATATTTATTATCACACACACTCACTGTCTCTCTCTGGATTGTTTTTATAATATTTACTGATATATTTATTATCACACACACTCACTGTCTCTCTCACTCTGGATTGTTTATATAATATTTACTGATATATTTATTATAACACACACTCACTGGCTCTCTCTGGATTGTTTATATAATATTTACTGATATATTTATTATTACACACTCACTGTCTCTCTCTGGATTGTTTATATAATATTTACTGATATATTTATTATCACACGCACTCACTGTCTCTCTCACTCTGGATTGTTTATATAATATTTACTGATATATTTATTATTACACACACTCACTGTCTCTCTCTCTGGATTGTTTATATAATATTTACTGATATATTTATTATTACACACTCACTGTCTCTCTCTGGATTGTTTATTTATTATTACACACACTCACTGTCTCTCTCTGAATTGTTTATATAATATTTACTGATATATTTATTATTACACACTCACTGTCACTCTCTCTCTGGATTGTTTATATAATATTTACTGATATATTTATTATTACACACACTCACTGTCTCTCTCTCTCTGGATTGTTTATATAATATTTACTGATATATTTATTATTACACACACTCACTGTCTCTCTCTGGATTGTTTATATAATATTTACTGATATATTTATTATTACACACTCACTGTCTCTCTCTGGATTGTTTATATAATATTTACTGATATATTTATTATTACACACTCACTGTCTCTCTCTCTCTCTCTGGATTGTTTACATAATATTTACTGATATATTTATTATTACACACTTACTGTCTCTCTCTCTCTGTATTGTTTATATAATATTTACTGATATATTTATTATTACACACACTCACTGTCTCTCTCAATGGATTGTTTATATAATATTTACTGATATATTTATTATTACACACACTCACTGTCTCTGTCTGGATTGTTTATATAACATTTACTGATATATTTATTATTACACACACTCACTGTCTCTCTCTCTCTCTCTCTCTCTGGATTGTTTATATAATATTTACTGATATATTTATTATTACACACACTCACTGTCTCTCTCTCTCTCTCTGGATTGTTTATATAATATTTACTGATATATTTATTATTACACACACTCACTGTCTCTCTCTCTCTCTCTGGATTGTTTATATAATATTTACTGATATATTTATTATTACACACACTCACTGTCTCTCTCTCTCTCTCTGGATTGTTTATATAATATTTACTGATATATTTATTATTACACACACTCACTGTCTCTCTCTCTCTCTCTGGATTGTTTATATAATATTTACTGATATATTTATTATTACACACACTCACTGTCTCTCTCTCTCTCTGGATTGTTTATATAATATTTACTGATATATTTATTATTACACACACTCACTGTCTCTCTCTCTGGATTGTTTATTTAATATTTACTGATATATTTATTATCACACACTCACTGTCTCTCTCTCTCTCTGGATTGTTTATATAATATTTACTGATATATTTATTATTACACACACTCACTGTCTCTCTCTGGATTGTTTATGTAATATTTACTGATATATTTATTATTTCACACACTCACTGTCTCTCTCTCTCTGGATTGTTTATATAATATTTACTGATATATTTATTATTACACACACTCACTGTCTCTCTCTGGATTGTTTATATAATATTTTCTGATATATTTATTATTACACACACTCACTGTCTCTCTCTGGATTGTTTATATAATATTTACTGATATATTTATTATTACACACACTCACTGTCTCTCTCTGGATTGTTTATATAATATTTACTGATATATTTATTATCACACACACTCACTGTCTCTCTCTCTCTCTGGATTCTTTATATAATATTTACTGATATATTTATTATAACACACTCACTGTCTCTCTCTGGATTGTTTATATAATATTTACTGATATATTTATTATTACACTCACTGTCTCTCTCTCTCTGGATTGTTTATATAATATTTACTGATATATTTATTATTACACACTCACTGTCTCTCTCTCTGGATTGTTTATATAATATTTACTGATATATGTATTATTACACACTCACTGTCTCTCTCTCTGGATTGTTTATATAATATTTACTGATATATTTATTATTACACACACTCACTGTCTCCCTCTCTCTGGATTGTTTATATAATATTTACTGATATATTTATTATTACACACACTCACTCTCTCTCTCTCTGGATTGTTTATGTAATATTTACTGATATATTTATTATTACACACACTCACTGTCTCTCTCTCTCTGGATTGTTTATATAATATTTACTGATATATTTATTATTACACACACTCACTGTCTCTCTCTCTCTGGATTGTTCATATAATATTTACTGATACATTTATTATTACACACACTCACTGTCTCCCTCTCTCTGGATTGTTTATATAATATTTACTGATATATTTATTATTACACACACTCACTCTCTCTCTCTGGATTGTTTATATAATATTTACTGATATATTTATTATTACACACACTCACTGTCTCTCTCTCTGGATTGTTTATATAATATTTACAGATATATTTATTATTACACACACTCACTGTCTCTCTCTCTCTGGATTGTTTATATAATATTTACAGATATATTTATTATTACACACACTCACTGTCTCTCTCTGAATTGTTTATATAATATTTACTGATATATTTATTATTACACACTCACTGTCTCTCTCTCTCTGGATTGTTTATATAATATTTACTGATATATTTATTATTACACACACTCACTGTCTCTCTCTCTGGATTGTTTATATAATATTTACTGATATATTTATTATTACACACACTCACTGTCTCTCTCTCTGGATTGTTTATATAATATTTACTGATATATTTATTATTACACACACTCACTGTCTCTCTCTCTGGATTGTTTATATAATATTTACTGATATATTTATTATTACACACACTCACTGTCTCTCTCTGAATTTTTTATATAATATATACTGATATATTTATTATTACACACTCACTGTCTCTCTCTCTCTGGATTGTTTATATAATATTTACAGATATATTTATTATTACACACACTCACTGTCTCTCTCTGAATTGTTTATATAATATTTACTGATATATTTATTATTACACACTCACTGTCTCTCTCTCTCTGGATTGTTTATATAATATTTACTGATATATTTATTATAACACACACTCACTGTCTCTCTCTGGATTGTTTACATAATATTTACTGATATATTTATTATTACACACTCACTGTCTCTCTCTGGATTGTTTATATAATATTTACTGATATATTTATTATTACACACTCACTGTCTCTCTCTGGATTGTTTATATAATATTTACTGATATATTTATTATTACACACTCACTGTCTCTCTCTGGATTGTTTATATAATATTTACTGATATATTTATTATTACACACTCACTGTCTCTCTCTCTCTCTGGATTGTTTATATAATATTTACTGATATATTTATTATTACACACACTCACTGTCTCTCTCTGGATTGTTTATATAATATTTACTGATATATTTATTATCACACACACTCACTGTCTCTCTCTCTCTCTGGATTGTTTATATAATATTTACTGATATATTTATTATAACACACTCACTGTCTCTCTCTGGATTGTTTATATAATATTTACTGATATATTTATTATAACACACTCACTGTCTCTCTCTGGATTGTTTATATAATATTTACTGATATATTTATTATTACACTCACTGTCTCTCTCTCTCTGGATTGTTTATATAATATTTACTGATATATTTATTATTACACACACTCACTGTCTCTCTCTCTGGATTGTTTATATAATATTTACTGATATATTTATTATTACACACACTCACTGTCTCTCTCTCACTCTCTCTGGATTCTTTATATAATATTTACTGATATATTTATTATTACACACACTCACTGTCTCTCTCTCTCTCTCTGGATTGTTTTTATAATATTTACTGATATATTTATTATCACACACACTCACTGCCTCTCTCACTCTGGATTGTTTATATAATATTTACTGATATATTTATTATAACACACTCACTGGCTCTCTCTGGATTGTTTATATAATATTTACTGATATATTTATTATTACACACTCACTGTCTCTCTCTGGATTGTTTATATAATATTTACTGATATATTTATTATCACACACACTCACTGTCTCTCTCTCTCTCTCTCTGGATTGTTTATATAATATTTACTGATATATTTATTATTACACACTCACTGTCTCACTCTCTCTCTGGATTGTTTATATAATATTTACTAATATATTTATGATTACACACACTCACTGTCTCTCTCTGGATTGTTTATATAATATTTACTGATATATTTATTATCACACACACTCACTGTCTCTCTCTGGATTGTTTATATAATATTTACTGATATATTTATGATTACACACACTCACTGTCTCTCTCTGGATTGTTTATATAATATTTACTGATATATTTATTATCACACACTCTCTGTCTCTCTCTGGATTGTTTATATAATATTTACTGATATATTTATTATTACACACTCACTGTCTCTCTCTCTCTCTGGATTGTTTATATAATATTTACTGATATATTTATTATTACACACACTCACTGTCTCTCTCTCTCTCTGGATTGTTTATATAATATTTACTGATATATTTATTATCACACACACTCACTGTCTCTCTCTGGATTGTTTTTATAATATTTACTGATATATTTATTATCACACACACTCACTGTCTCTCTCACTCTGGATTGTTTATATAATATTTACTGATATATTTATTATAACACACACTCACTGGCTCTCTCTGGATTGTTTATATAATATTTACTGATATATTTATTATTACACACTCACTGTCTCTCTCTGGATTGTTTATATAATATTTACTGATATATTTATTATCACACGCACTCACTGTCTCTCTCACTCTGGATTGTTTATATAATATTTACTGATATATTTTTTATTACACACACTCACTGTCTCTCTCTGGATTGTTTATATAATATTTACTGATATATTTATTATTACACACTCACTGTCTCTCTCTGGATTGTTTATATAATATTTACTGATATATTTATTATTACACACTCACTGTCTCTCTCTCTCTCTCTGGATTGTTTACATAATATTTACTGATATATTTATTATTACACACTTACTGTCTCTCTCTCTCTGTATTGTTTATATAATATTTACTGATATATTTATTATTACACACACTCACTGTCTCTCTCAATGGATTGTTTATATAATATTTACTGATATATTTATTATTACACACACTCACTGTCTCTGTCTGGATTGTTTATATAACATTTACTGATATATTTATTATTACACACACTCACTGTCTCTCTCTCTCTCTCTCTCTCTGGATTGTTTATATAATATTTACTGATATATTTATTATTACACACACTCACTGTCTCTCTCTCTCTCTCTGGATTGTTTATATAATATTTACTGATATATTTATTATTACACACACTCACTGTCTCTCTCTCTCTCTCTGGATTGTTTATATAATATTTACTGATATATTTATTATTACACACACTCACTGTCTCTCTCTCTCTCTCTGGATTGTTTATATAATATTTACTGATATATTTATTATTACACACACTCACTGTCTCTCTCTCTCTCTCTGGATTGTTTATATAATATTTACTGATATATTTATTATTACACACACTCACTGTCTCTCTCTCTCTCTGGATTGTTTATATAATATTTACTGATATATTTATTATTACACACACTCACTGTCTCTCTCTCTGGATTGTTTATTTAATATTTACTGATATATTTATTATCACACACTCACTGTCTCTCTCTCTCTCTGGATTGTTTATATAATATTTACTGATATATTTATTATTACACACACTCACTGTCTCTCTCTGGATTGTTTATGTAATATTTACTGATATATTTATTATTTCACACACTCACTGTCTCTCTCTCTCTGGATTGTTTATATAATATTTACTGATATATTTATTATTACACACACTCACTGTCTCTCTCTGGATTGTTTATATAATATTTTCTGATATATTTATTATTACACACACTCACTGTCTCTCTCTGGATTGTTTATATAATATTTACTGATATATTTATTATTACACACACTCACTGTCTCTCTCTGGATTGTTTATATAATATTTACTGATATATTTATTATCACACACACTCACTGTCTCTCTCTCTCTCTGGATTCTTTATATAATATTTACTGATATATTTATTATAACACACTCACTGTCTCTCTCTGGATTGTTTATATAATATTTACTGATATATTTATTATAACACACTCACTGTCTCTCTCTGGATTGTTTATATAATATTTACTGATATATTTATTATTACACTCACTGTCTCTCTCTCTCTGGATTGTTTATATAATATTTACTGATATATTTATTATTACACACACTCACTGTCTCTCTCTCTGGATTGTTTATATAATATTTACTGATATATTTATTATTACACACACTCACTGTCTCTCTCTCACTCTCTCTGGATTCTTTATATAATATTTACTGATATATTTATTATTACACACACTCACTGTCTCTCTCTCTCTCTCTGGATTGTTTTTATAATATTTACTGATATATTTATTATCACACACACTCACTGTCTCTCTCTCTCTCTGGATTGTTTATATAATATTTACTGATATATTTATTATCACACACACTCACTGTCTCTCTCTGGATTGTTTTTATAATATTTACTGATATATTTATTATCACACACACTCACTGTCTCTCTCACTCTGGATTGTTTATATAATATTTACTGATATATTTATTATCTCACACACTCACTGTCTCTCTCTCTGGATTGTTTATATAATATTTACTGATATATTTATTATTACACACTCACTGTCTCTCTCTGGATTGTTTATTTATTATTACACACACTCACTGTCTCTCTCTGAATTGTTTATATAATATTTACTGATATATTTATTATTACACACTCACTGTCTCTCTCTCTCTGGATTGTTTATATAATATTTACTGATATATTTATTATTACACACACTCACTGTCTCTCTCTCTCTGGATTGTTTATATAATATTTACTGATATATTTATTATTACACACACTCACTGTCTCTCTCTGGATTGTTTATATAATATTTACTGATATATTTATTATCACACACACTCACTGTCTCTCTCTCTCTCTGGATTGTTTATATAATATTTACTGATATATTTATTATAACACACACTCACTGTCTCTCTCTGGATTGTTTATATAATATTTACTGATATATTTATTATTACACACTCACTGTCTCTCTCTGGATTGTTTATATAATATTTACTGATATATTTATTATTACACACTCACTGTCTCTCTCTGGATTGTTTATATAATATTTACTGATATATTTATTATTACACACTCACTGTCTCTCTCTGGATTGTTTATATAATATTTACTGATATATTTATTATTACACACTCACTGTCTCACTCTCTCTCTGGATTGTTTATATAATATTTACTGATATATTTATGATTACACACACTCACTGTCTCTCTCTGGATTGTTTATATAATATTTACTGATATATTTATTATCACACACTCTCTGTCTCTCTCTGGATTGTTTATATAATATTTACTGATATATTTATTATTGCACACTCACTGTCTCTCTCTCTCTCTGGATTGTTTATATAATATTTACTGATATATTTATTATTACACACACTCACTGTCTCTCTCTCTCTCTGGATTGTTTATATAATATTTACTGATATATTTATTATTACACACACTCACTGTCTCTCTCTGGATTGTTTATATAATATTTACTGATATATTTATTATTACACTCACTGTCTCTCTCTCTCTGGATTGTTTATATAATATTTACTGATATATTTATTATTACACACACTCACTGTCTCTCTCTCTGGATTCTTTATATAATATTTACTGATATATTTATTATTACACACACTCACTGTCTCTCTCTCTGGATTGTTTATATAATATTTACTGATATATTTATTATCTCACACACTCACTGTCTCTCTCTGGATTGTTTTTATAATATTTACTGATATATTTATTATCACACACACTCACTGTCTCTCTCACTCTGGATTGTTTATATAATATTTACTGATATATTTATTATTACACACACTGTCTCTCTCTCTCTGGATTGTTTATATAATATTTACTGATATATTTATTATCACACACACTCACTGTCTCTCTCTGGATTGTTTTTATAATATTTACTGATATATTTATTATCACACACACTCACTGTCTCTCTCACTCTGGATTGTTTATATAATATTTACTGATATATTTATTATTACACACACTCACTGTCTCTCTCTCTCTCTGGATTGTTTATACAATATTTACTGATATATTTATTATTACACACACTCACTGTCTCTCTCTGGATTGTTTATATAATATTTACTGATATATTTATTATCACACACACTCACTGTCTCTCTCTCTCTGGATTGTTTATATAATATTTACTGATATATTTATTATAACACACACTCACTGTCTCTCTCTGGATTGTTTATATAATATTTACTGATATATTTATTATTACACACTCACTGTCTCTCTCTGGATTGTTTACATAATATTTACTGATATATTTATTATTACACACTCACTGTCTCTCTCTGGATTGTTTATATAATATTTACTGATATATTTATTATTACACACTCACTGTCTCTCTCTGGATTGTTTATATAATATTTACTGATATATTTATTATTACACACTCACTGTCTCTCTCTCTCTCTGGATTGTTTATATAATATTTACTGATATATTTATTATTACACACTCACTGTCTCTCTCTGGATTGTTTATATAATATTTACTGATATATTTATTACACACACTCACTGTCTCTCTCTCTCTCTGGATTGTTTATATAATATTTACTGATATATTTATTATTACACTCACTGTCTCTCTCTCTCTCTGGATTGTTTATATAATATTTACTGATATATTTATTATTACACACACTCACTGTCTCTCTCTCTCACTGGATTGTTTATATAATATTTACTGATATATTTATTATTACACTCACTGTCTCTCTCTCTCTCTGGATTGTTTATATAATATTTACTGATATATTTATTATTACACACACTCACTGTCTCTCTCTGGATTGTTTATATAATATTTACTGATATATTTATTATCACACACACTCACTGTCTCTCTCTCTGGATTGTTTATATAATATTTACTGATATATTTATTATCACACACACTCACTATCTCTCTCTCTGGATTGTTTATATAATATTTACTGATATATTTATTATTACACACACTCACTGTCTCTCTCTGGATGGTTTATATAATATTTACTGATATATTTATTATTACACTCACTGTCTCTCTCTCTCTGGATTGTTTATATAATATTTACTGATATATTTATTATTACACACACTCACTGTCTCTCTCTCTGGATTGTTTATATAATATTTACTGATATATTTATTATTACACACACTCACTGTCTCTCTCTCACTCTCTCTGGATTCTTTATATAATATTTACTGATATATTTATTATCTCACACACTCACTGGCTCTCTCTGGATTGTTTATATAATATTTGCTGATATATTTATTATTACACACTCACTGTCTCTCTCTGGATTGTTTATATAATATTTACTGCTATATTTATTTTCACACACACTCACTGTCTCTCTATGGATTGTTTTTATAATATTTACTGATATATTTATTATCACACACACTCACTGTCTCTCTCACACTGGATTGTTTATATAATATTTACTGATATATTTATTATAACACACACTCACTGGCTCTCTCTGGATTGTTTATATAATATTTACTGATATATTTATTATTACACACTCACTGTCTCTCTCTGGATTGTTTATATAATATTTACTGATATATTTATTATCACACACACTCACTGTCTCTCTCTGGATTGTTTATATAATATTTACTGATATATTTATTATCACACACACTCACTGTCTCTCTCACTCTGGATTGTTTATATAATATTTACTGATATATTTATTATCACACACATTCACTGTCTCTCTCTCTGGATCGTTTATATAATATTTACTGATATATTTATTATTACACACTCACTGTCTTTCTCTCTGGATTGTTTATATAATATTTACTGATATATTTATTATTACACACTCACTGTCTCTCTCTCTCTGGATTGTTTATATAATATTTACTGATATATTTATTATTACACACTCACTGTCTCTCTCTCTCTGGATTGTTTATATAATATTTACTGATATATTTATTATTACACACACTCACTGTCTCTCTCTCTCTGGATTGTTTATATAATATTTACTGATATATTTATTATTACACACACTCACTGTCTCTCTCTGGATTGTTTATATAATATTTACTGATATATTTATTATCACACACACTCACTGTCTCTCTCTCTCTGGATTGTTTATATAATATTTACTGATATATTTATTATTACACACACTCACTGTCTCTCTCTGGATTGTTTATATAATATTTACTGATATATTTATTATTACACACTCACTGTCTCTCTCTGGATTGTTTATATAATATTTACTGATATATTTATAATTACACACTCACTGTCACTCTCTGGATTGTTTATATAATATTTACTGATATATTTATTATTACAAACTCACTGTCTCTCTCTGGATTGTTTATATAATATTTACTGATATATTTATTATTACACACTCACTGTCTCTCTCTCTCTCTGGATTGTTTATATAATGTTTACTGATATATTTATTATTACACACACTCACTGTCTCTCTCTCTGGATTGTTTATATAATATTTACTGATATATTTATTATCACACACTCACTGTCTCTCTCTGGATTGTTTATATAATATTTACTGATATATTTATTATTACACACTCACTGTCTCTCTCTGGATTGTTTATATAATATTTACTGATATATTTATTATCACACACACTCACTGTCTCTCTCACTCTGGATTGTTTATATAATATTTACTGATATATTTATTATAACACACACTCACTGTCTCTCTCTCTGGATTGTTTATATAATATTTACTGATATATTTATTATTACACACTCACTGTCTCTCTCTCTGGATTGTTTATATAATATTTACTGATATATTTATTATTACACACTCACTGTCTCTCTCTCTGGATTGTTTATATAATACTTACTGATATATTTATTATTACACACTCACTGTCTCTCTCTCTCACTGGATTGTTTATATAATATTTACTGATATATTTATTATTACACACATTCACTCTCTCTCTCTGGATTGTTTATATAATATTTACTGATATATTTATTATTACACACACTCACTGTCTCCCTCTCTCTGGATTGTTTATATAATATTTACTGATATATTTATTATTACACACACTCACTCTCTCTCTCTGGATTGTTTATATAATATTTACTGATATATTTATTATTACACACACTCACTGTCTCTCTCTCTCTGGATTGTTTATATAATATTTACTGATATATTTATTATTACACACACTCACTGTCTCCCTCTCTCTGGATTGTTTATATAATATTTACTGATATATTTATTATTACACACACTCACTGTCTCCCTCTCTCTGGATTGTTTATATAATATTTACTGATATATTTATTATTACACACACTCACTGTCTCTCTCTCTCTGGATTGTTTATATAATATTTACTGATATATTTATTATTACACACACTCACTGTCTCTCTGGATTGTTTATATAATATTTACTGATATATTTATTATTACACACACTCACTGTCTCTTTCTCACTCTCTCTGGATTCTTTATATAATATTTACTGATATATTTATTATAACACACACTCACTGGCTCTCTCTGGATTGTTTATATAATATTTACTGATATATTTATTATTACACACTCACTGTCTCTCTCTGGATTGTTTATATAATATTTACTGATATATTTATTATCACACACACTCACTGTCTCTCTCTGGATTGTTTATATAATATTTACTGATATATTTATTATCACACACACTCACTGTCTCTCTCACTCTGGATTGTTTATATAATATTTACTGATATATTTATTATCACACACATTCACTGTCTCTCTCTCTGGATTGTTTATATAATATTTACTGATATATTTATTATTACACACTCACTGTCTCTCTCTCTGGATTGTTTATATAATATTTACTGATATATTTATTATTACACACTCACTGTCTCTCTCTCTAGATTGTTTATATAATATTTACTGATATATTTATTATTACACACACTCACTGTCTCTCTCTCTCTGGATTGTTTATATAATATTTACTGATATATTTATTATTACACACACTCACTGTCTCTCTCTGGATTGTTTATATAATATTTACTGATATATTTATTATCACACACACTCACTGTCTCTCTCACTCTGGATTGTTTATATAATATTTACTGATATATTTATTATAACACACACTCACTGTCTCTCTCTCTGGATTGTTTATATAATATTTACTGATATATTTATTATTACACACTCACTGTCTCTCTCTCTCTGGATTGTTTATATAATATTTACTGATATATTTATTATTACACACTCACTGTCTCTCTCTCTGGATTGTTTATATAATACTTACTGATATATTTATTATTACACACTCACTGTCACTCTCTGGATTGTTTATATAATATTTACTGATATATTTATTATTACAAACTCACTGTCTCTCTCTGGATTGTTTATATAATATTTACTGATATATTTATTATTACACACTCACTGTCTCTCTCTCTCTCTGGATTGTTTATATAATGTTTACTGATATATTTATTATTACACACACTCACTGTCTCTCTCTCTGGATTGTTTATATAATATTTACTGATATATTTATTATCACACACTCACTGTCTCTCTCTGGATTGTTTATATAATATTTACTGATATATTTATTATCACACACTCACTGTCTCTCTCTGGATTGTTTATATAATATTTACTGATATATTTATTATCACACACTCACTGTCTCTCTCTGGATTGTTTATATAATATTTACTGATATATTTATTATTACACACTCACTGTCTCTCTCTGGATTGTTTATATAATATTTACTGATATATTTATTATCACACACACTCACTGTCTCTCTCACTCTGGATTGTTTATATAATATTTACTGATATATTTATTATAACACACACTCACTGTCTCTCTCTCTGGATTGTTTATATAATATTTACTGATATATTTATTATTACACACTCACTGTCTCTCTCTCTGGATTGTTTATATAATATTTACTGATATATTTATTATTACACACTCACTGTCTCTCTCTCTCACTGGATTGTTTATATAATATTTACTGATATATTTATTATTACACACATTCACTCTCTCTCTCTGGAGTGTTTATATAATATTTACTGATATATTTATTATTACACACACTCACTGTCTCCCTCTCTCTGGATTGTTTATATAATATTTACTGATATATTTATTATTACACACACTCACTCTCTCTCTCTGGATTGTTTATATAATATTTACTGATATATTTATTATTACACACACTCACTGTCTCTCTCTCTCTGGATTGTTTATATAATATTTACTGATATATTTATTATTACACACACTCACTGTCTCCCTCTCTCTGGATTGTTTATATAATATTTACTGATATATTTATTATTACACACACTCACTGTCTCCCTCTCTCTGGATTGTTTATATAATATTTACTGATATATTTATTATTACACACACTCACTGTCTCTCTCTCTCTGGATTGTTTATATAATATTTACTGATATATTTATTATTACACACACTCACTGTCTCTCTCTCTGGATTGTTTATATAATATTTACTGATATATTTATTATTACACACACTCACTGTCTCTTTCTCACTCTCTCTGGATTCTTTATATAATATTTACTGATATATTTATTATAACACACACTCACTGGCTCTCTCTGGATTGTTTATATAATATTTACTGATATATTTATTATTACACACTCACTGTCTCTCTCTGGATTGTTTATATAATATTTACTGATATATTTATTATCACACACACTCACTGTCTCTCTCTGGATTGTTTATATAATATTTACTGATATATTTATTATCACACACACTCACTGTCTCTCTCACTCTGGATTGTTTATATAATATTTACTGATATATTTATTATCACACACATTCACTGTCTCTCTCTCTGGATTGTTTATATAATATTTACTGATATATTTATTATTACACACTCACTGTCTCTCTCTCTGGATTGTTTATATAATATTTACTGATATATTTATTATTACACACTCACTGTCTCTCTCTCTGGATTGTTTATATAATATTTACTGATATATTTATTATTACACACACTCACTGTCTCTCTCTCTCTGGATTGTTTATATAATATTTACTGATATATTTATTATTACACACACTCACTGTCTCTCTCTGGATTGTTTATATAATATTTACTGATATATTTATTATCACACACACTCACTGTCTCTCTCACTCTGGATTGTTTATATAATATTTACTGATATATTTATTATAACACACACTCACTGTCTCTCTCTCTGGATTGTTTATATAATATTTACTGATATATTTATTATTACACACTCACTGTCTCTCTCTCTCTGGATTGTTTATATAATATTTACTGATATATTTATTATTACACACTCACTGTCTCTCTCTCTGGATTGTTTATATAATACTTACTGATATATTTATTATTACACACTCACTGTCTCTCTCTCTCTGGATTGTTTATATAATATTTACTGATATATTTATTATTACACACATTCACTCTCTCTCTCTGGATTGTTTATATAATATTTACTGATATATTTATTATTACACACATTCACTCTCTCTCTCTGGATTGTTTATATAATATTTACTGATATATTTATTATTACACACACTCACTGTCTCTCTCTCTCTGGATTGTTTATATAATATTTACTGATATATTTATTATTACACACACTCACTCTCTCTCTCTGGATTGTTTATATAATATTTACTGATATATTTATTATTACACACTCACTGTCTCTCTCTCTCTCTGGATTGTTTATATAATATTTACTGATATATTTATTATTACACACACTCACTGGCTCTCTCTGGATTGTTTATATAATATTTACTGATATATTTATTATTACACACTCACTGTCTCTCTCTCTCTCTGGATTGTTTATATAATATTTACTGATATATTTATTATTACACACACTCACTCTCTCTCTCTGGATTGTTTATATAATATTTACTGATATATTTATTATTACACACACTCACTGTCTCTCTCTCTCTGGATTGTTTATATAATATTTACAGATATATTTATTATTACACACACTCACTGTCTCTCTCTGAATTGTTTATATAATATTTACTGATATATTTATTATTACACACTCACTGTCTCTCTCTCTCTGGATTGTTTATATAATATTTACAGATATATTTATTATTACACACACTCACTGTCTCTCTCTGAATTGTTTATCTAATATTTACTGATATATTAATTATTACACACTCACTGTCTCTCTCTCTCTGGATTGTTTATATAATATTTACTGATATATTTATTATTACACACACTCACTGTCTCTCTCTCTCTGGATTGTTTATATAATATTTACTGATATATTTATTATTACACACACTCACTGTCTCTCTCTGGATTGTTTATATAATATTTACTGATATATTTATTATCACACACACTCACTGTCTCTCTCTCTCTCTGGATTGTTTATATAATATTTACTGATATATTTATTATTACACACACTCACTGTCTCTCTCTCTCTGGATTGTTTATATAATATTGACTGATATATTTATTATTACACACTCACTGACTCTCTCTCTCTGGATTGTTTATATAATATTTACTGATATATTTGTTATAACACACACTCACTGTCTCTTTCTGGATTATTTATATAATATTTACTGATATATTTATTATTACACACTCACTGTCTCTCTCTGGATTGTTTATATAATATTTACTGATATATTTATTATTACACACTCACTGTCTCTCTCTGGATTGTTTATATAATATTTACTGATATATTTATTATTACACACTCACTGTCTCTCTCTCTCTCTCTCTCTGGATTGTTTATATAATATTTACTGATATATTTATTATTACACACACTCACTGTCTCTCTCTCTGGATTGTTTATATAATATTTACTGATATATTTATTATCACACACTCACTGTCTCTCCCTGGATTGTTTATATAATATTTACTGATATATTTATTATTACACACTCACTGTCTCTCTCTCTCTCTGGATTGTTTATATAATATTTACTGATATATTTATTATCACACACTCACTGTCTCTCTCTCTCTCCGGATTGTTTATATAATATTTACTGATATATTTATTATTACACTCTCTCTCTCTCTCTGGATTGTTTATATAATATTTACTGATATATTTATTATTACACACACTCACTGTCTCTCTCTGGATTGTTTATATAATATTTACTGATATATTTATTATTACACACTCACTGTCTCTCTCTGGATTGTTTATATAATATTTACTGATATATTTATTATTACACACACTCACTGTCTCTCTCTGGATTGTTTATATAATATTTACTGATATATTTATTATTACACACACTCATTGTCTCTCTCTGGATTGTTTATATAATATTTACTGATATATTTATTATTACACACTCACTGTCTCTCTCTCTCTCTCTGGATTGTTTATATAATATTTACTGATATATTTATTATTACACACACTCTCTCTCTCTGGATTGTTTATATAATATTTACTGATATATTTATTATTACACACACTCACTGTCTCTCTCTCTGGATTGTTTATATAATATTTACTGATATATTTATTATTACACACACTCACTGTCTCTCTCTCTCTCTGGATTGTTTATATAATATTTACTGATATATTTATTATTACACTCACTGTCTCTCTCTCTCTCTCTGGATTGTTCATATATTATTTACTGATATATTTATTATTACACACACTCACTGGCTCTCTCTGGATTGTTTATATAATATTTACTGATATATTTATTATTACACACTCACTGTCTCTCTCTCTCTCTGGATTGTTTATATAATATTTACTGATATATTTATTATTACACACACTCACTCTCTCTCTCTGGATTGTTTATATAATATTTACTGATATATTTATTATTACACACACTCACTGTCTCTCTCTCTGGATTGTTTATATAATATTTACTGATATATTTATTATTACACACACTCACTGTCTCTTTCTCACTCTCTCTGGATTCTTTATATAATATTTACTGATATATTTATTATAACACACACTCACTGGCTCTCTCTGGATTGTTTATATAATATTTACTGATATATTTATTATTACACACTCACTGTCTCTCTCTGGATTGTTTATATAATATTTACTGATATATTTATTATCACACACACTCACTGTCTCTCTCTGGATTGTTTATATAATATTTACTGATATATTTATTATCACACACACTCACTGTCTCTCTCACTCTGGATTGTTTATATAATATTTACTGATATATTTATTATCACACACATTCACTGTCTCTCTCTCTGGATTGTTTATATAATATTTACTGATATATTTATTATTACACACTCACTGTCTCTCTCTCTGGATTGTTTATATAATATTTACTGATATATTTATTATTACACACTCACTGTCTCTCTCTCTGGATTGTTTATATAATATTTACTGATATATTTATTATTACACACACTCACTGTCTCTCTCTCTCTGGATTGTTTATATAATATTTACTGATATATTTATTATTACACACACTCACTGTCTCTCTCTGGATTGTTTATATAATATTTACTGATATATTTATTATCACACACACTCACTGTCTCTCTCACTCTGGATTGTTTATATAATATTTACTGATATATTTATTATAACACACACTCACTGTCTCTCTCTCTGGATTGTTTATATAATATTTACTGATATATTTATTATTACACACTCACTGTCTCTCTCTCTCTGGATTGTTTATATAATATTTACTGATATATTTATTATTACACACTCACTGTCTCTCTCTCTGGATTGTTTATATAATACTTACTGATATATTTATTATTACACACTCACTGTCTCTCTCTCTCTGGATTGTTTATATAATATTTACTGATATATTTATTATTACACACATTCACTCTCTCTCTCTGGATTGTTTATATAATATTTACTGATATATTTATTATTACACACATTCACTCTCTCTCTCTGGATTGTTTATATAATATTTACTGATATATTTATTATTACACACACTCACTGTCTCTCTCTCTCTGGATTGTTTATATAATATTTACTGATATATTTATTATTACACACACTCACTCTCTCTCTCTGGATTGTTTATATAATATTTACTGATATATTTATTATTACACACTCACTGTCTCTCTCTCTCTCTGGATTGTTTATATAATATTTACTGATATATTTATTATTACACACACTCACTGGCTCTCTCTGGATTGTTTATATAATATTTACTGATATATTTATTATTACACACTCACTGTCTCTCTCTCTCTCTGGATTGTTTATATAATATTTACTGATATATTTATTATTACACACACTCACTCTCTCTCTCTGGATTGTTTATATAATATTTACTGATATATTTATTATTACACACACTCACTGTCTCTCTCTCTCTGGATTGTTTATATAATATTTACAGATATATTTATTATTACACACACTCACTGTCTCTCTCTGAATTGTTTATATAATATTTACTGATATATTTATTATTACACACTCACTGTCTCTCTCTCTCTGGATTGTTTATATAATATTTACAGATATATTTATTATTACACACACTCACTGTCTCTCTCTGAATTGTTTATCTAATATTTACTGATATATTAATTATTACACACTCACTGTCTCTCTCTCTCTGGATTGTTTATATAATATTTACTGATATATTTATTATTACACACACTCACTGTCTCTCTCTCTCTGGATTGTTTATATAATATTTACTGATATATTTATTATTACACACACTCACTGTCTCTCTCTGGATTGTTTATATAATATTTACTGATATATTTATTATCACACACACTCACTGTCTCTCTCTCTCTCTGGATTGTTTATATAATATTTACTGATATATTTATTATTACACACACTCACTGTCTCTCTCTCTCTGGATTGTTTATATAATATTGACTGATATATTTATTATTACACACTCACTGACTCTCTCTCTCTGGATTGTTTATATAATATTTACTGATATATTTGTTATAACACACACTCACTGTCTCTTTCTGGATTATTTATATAATATTTACTGATATATTTATTATTACACACTCACTGTCTCTCTCTGGATTGTTTATATAATATTTACTGATATATTTATTATTACACACTCACTGTCTCTCTCTGGATTGTTTATATAATATTTACTGATATATTTATTATTACACACTCACTGTCTCTCTCTCTCTCTCTCTCTGGATTGTTTATATAATATTTACTGATATATTTATTATTACACACACTCACTGTCTCTCTCTCTGGATTGTTTATATAATATTTACTGATATATTTATTATCACACACTCACTGTCTCTCCCTGGATTGTTTATATAATATTTACTGATATATTTATTATTACACACTCACTGTCTCTCTCTCTCTCTGGATTGTTTATATAATATTTACTGATATATTTATTATCACACACTCACTGTCTCTCTCTCTCTCCGGATTGTTTATATAATATTTACTGATATATTTATTATTACACTCTCTCTCTCTCTCTGGATTGTTTATATAATATTTACTGATATATTTATTATTACACACACTCACTGTCTCTCTCTGGATTGTTTATATAATATTTACTGATATATTTATTATTACACACACTCATTGTCTCTCTCTGGATTGTTTATATAATATTTACTGATATATTTATTATTACACACTCACTGTCTCTCTCTCTCTCTCTGGATTGTTTATATAATATTTACTGATATATTTATTATTACACACACTCTCTCTCTCTGGATTGTTTATATAATATTTACTGATATATTTATTATTACACACACTCACTGTCTCTCTCTCTGGATTGTTTATATAATATTTACTGATATATTTATTATTACACACACTCACTGTCTCTCTCTCTCTCTGGATTGTTTATATAATATTTACTGATATATTTATTATTACACTCACTGTCTCTCTCTCTCTCTCTGGATTGTTCATATATTATTTACTGATATATTTATTATTACACACACTCACTGGCTCTCTCTGGATTGTTTATATAATATTTACTGATATATTTATTATTACACACTCACTGTCTCTCTCTCTCTCTGGATTGTTTATATAATATTTACTGATATATTTATTATTACACACACTCACTCTCTCTCTCTGGATTGTTTATATAATATTTACTGATATATTTATTATTACACACACTCACTGTCTCTCTCTCTCTGGATTGTTTATATAATATTTACAGATATATTTATTATTACACACACTCACTGTCTCTCTCTGAATTGTTTATATAATATTTACTGATATATTTATTATTACACACTCACTGTCTCTCTCTCTCTGGATTGTTTATATAATATTTACAGATATATTTATTATTACACACACTCACTGTCTCTCTCTGAATTGTTTATATAATATTTACTGATATATTTATTATTACACACTCACTGTCTCTCTCTCTCTGGATTGTTTATATAATATTTACTGATATATTTATTATTACACACACTCACTGTCTCTCTCTCTCTGGATTGTTTATATAATATTTACTGATATATTTATTATTACACACTCACTGTCACTCTCTCTCTCTGGATTGTTTATATAATGTTTACTGATATATTTATTATTACACACACTCACTGTCTCTCTCTCTGGATTGTTTATATAATATTTACTGATATATTTATTATCACACACTCACTGTCTCTCTCTGGATTGTTTATATAATATTTACTGATATATTTATTATTACACACTCACTGTCTCTCTCTGGATTGTTTATATAATATTTACTGATATATTTATTATCACACACACTCACTGTCTCTCTCACTCTGGATTGTTTATATAATATTTACTGATATATTTATTATAACACACACTCACTGTCTCTCTCTCTGGATTGTTTATATAATATTTACTGATATATTTATTATTACACACTCACTGTCTCTCTCTCTGGATTGTTTATATAATATTTACTGATATATTTATTATTACACACTCACTGTCTCTCTCTCTGGATTGTTTATATAATATTTACTGATATATTTATTATTACACACACTCACTGTCTCTCTCTCTCTGGATTGTTTATATAATATTTACTGATATATTTATTATTACACACACTCACTGTCTCTCTCTGGATTGTTTATATAATATTTACTGATATATTTATTATTACACACACTCACTGTCTCCCTCTCTCTGGATTGTTTATATAATATTTACTGATATATTTATTATTACACACACTCACTCTCTCTCTCTGGATTGTTTATATAATATTTACTGATATATTTATTATTACACACACTCACTGTCTCTCTCTCTCTGGATTGTTTATATAATATTTACTGATATATTTATTATTACACACACTCACTCTCTCTCTCTGGATTGTTTATATAATATTTACTGATATATTTATTATTACACACTCACTGTCTCTCTCTGGATTGTTTATATAATATTTACTGATATATCTATTATTACACACTCACTGTCTCTCTCTCTCTCTGGATTGTTTCTATAATATTTACTAATATATTTATTATTACACACACTCACTGTCTCTCTCTCTGGATTGTTTATATAATATTTACTGATATATTTATTATCACACACTCACTGTCTCTCTCTGGATTGTTTATATAATATTTACTGATATATTTATTATTACACACTCACTGTCTCTCTCTCTCTCTGGATTGTTTATATAATATTTACTGATATATTTATTATTACACACTCTCTCTCTCTCTCTCTCTCTCTCTCTGGATTGTTTGTATAATATTTACTGATATATTTATTATTACGCACACTCACGGTCTCTCTCTGGATTGTTTATATAATATTTACTGATATATTTATTATTACACACTCACTGTCTCTCTCTGGATTGTTTATATAATATTTACTGATATATTTATTATTACACACACTCACTGTCTCTCTCTGGATTGTTTATATAATATTTACTGATATATTTATTATTACACACACTCACTGTCTCTCTCTGGATTGTTTATATAATATTTACTGATATATTTATTATTACACACTCACTGTCTCTCTCTCTCTCTCTCTGGATTGTTTATATAATATTTACTGATATATTTATTATTACACACACTCTCTCTCTCTGGATTGTTTATATAATATTTACTGATATATTTATTATTACACACACTCACTGTCTCTCTCTCTGGATTGTTTATATAATATTTACTGATATATTTATTATTACACACACTCACTGTCTCTCTCTCTCTCTGGATTGTTTATATAATATTTACTGATATATTTATTATTACACACACTCACTGTCTCTCTCTCTCTCTGGATTGTTTATATAATATTTACTGATATATTTATTATTACACTCACTGTCTCTCTCTCTCTCTCTGGATTGTTTACATAATATTTACTGATATATTTATTATTACACACACTCACTGTCTCTCTCTGGATTGTTTATATAATATTTACTGATATATTTATTATTACACTCACTGTCTCTCTCTCTCTCTGGATTGTTTATATAATATTTACTGATATATTTATTATCACACACACTCACTGTCTCTCTCTGGATTGTTTTTATAATATTTACTGATGTATTTATTATCACACACACTCACTGTCTCTCTCACTCTGGATTGTTTATATAATATTTACTGATATATTTATTATCACACACACTCACTGTCTCACTCTGGATTGTTTATATAATATTTACTGATATATTTATTATCACACACACTCACTGGCTCTCTCTCTGGATTGTTTATATAATATTTACTGATATATTTATTATTACACACACTCACTGTCTCTCTCTCACTCTCTCTGGATTGTTTATATAATATTTACTGATATATTTATTATTACACACACTCACTGTCTCTCTCTCTCTCTGGATTGTTTATATAATATTTACTGATATATTTATTATCTCACACACTCACTGGCTCTCTCTGGATTGTTTATATAATATTTACTGATATATTTATTATTACACACACTCACTGTCTCTCTCTCTGGATTGTTTATATAATATTTACTGATATATTTATTATTACACACACTCACTGTCTCTCTCTCTCTCTCTGGATTCTTTATATAATATTTACTGATATATTTATTATTACACACACTCACTGTATCTCTCACTCTGGATTGTTTATATAATATTTACTGATATATTTATTATTACACACACTCACTGTCTCTCTCTGGATTGTTTATATAATATTTACTGATATATTTATTATTACACACACTCACTGTATCTCTCTCTCTGGATTGTTTATATAATATTTACTGATATATTTATTATTACACACACTCACTGTATCTCTCACTCTGGATTGTTTATATAATATTTACTGATATATTTATTATTACACACACTCACTGTCTCTCTCTGGATTGTTTATATAATATTTACTGATATATTTATTATTACACACACTCACTGTCTCTCTCTCTCTCTGGATTGTTTATATAATATTTACTGATATATTTATTATTACACACACTCACTGTCTCTCTCTCTCTCTCTGGATTGTTTATATAATATTTACTGATATATTTATTATTACACACTCACTGTCTCTCTCTGGATTGTTTATATAATATTTACTGATATATTTATTATTACACACACTCACTGTCTCTCTCTCTCTGGATTGTTTATATAATATTTACTGATGTATTTATTATCACACACACTCACTGTCTCTCTCTGGATTGTTTATATAATATTTACTGATATATTTATTATTACACACACTCACTGTCTCTCTCTCTCTCTGGATTGTTTATATAATATTTACTAATGTATTTATTATCACACACACTCACTGTCTCCCTCTCTCTGGATTGTTTATTTAATATTTACTGATATATTTATTATTACACACACTCACTGTATCTCTCACTCTGGATTGTTTATATAATATTTACTGATATATTTATTATTACACACTCACTGTCTCTCTCTCTGGATTGTTTATATAATATTTACTGATATATTTATTATCACACACACTCACTGTCTCTCTCACTCTGGATTGTTTATATAATATTTACTGATATATTTATTATTACACACACTCACTGTCTCTCTCTGGGTTGTTTATATAATATTTACTGATATATTTATTATTACACACTCACTGTCTCTCTCTCTCTCTGGATTGTTTATATAATATTTACTGATATATTTATTATCACACACACTCACTGTCTCTCTCACTCTGGATTGTTTATATAATATTTACTGATATATTTATTATTACACACACTCACTGTCTCTCTCTGGATTGTTTATATAATATTTACTGATATATTTATTATTACACTCACTGTCTCTCTCTGGATTGTTTATATAATATTTACTGATATATTTATTATTACACACTCACTGTCTCTCTCTGGATTGTTTATATAATATTTACTGATATATTTATTATTACACACACTCACTGTCTCTCTCTGGATTGTTTATATAATATTTACTGATATATTTATTATTACACACACTCACTGTCTCTCTCTGGATTTTTTATATAATATTTACTGATATATTTATTATTACACACTCACTGTCTCTCTCTGGATTGTTTATATAATATTTACTGATATATTTATTATTACACACACTCTCTCTCTCTCTCTGGATTGTTTATATAATATTTACTGATATATTTATTATTACACACACTCTCTCTCTCTCTCTGGATTGTTTATATAATATTTACTGATATATTTATTATTACACTCACTGTCTCTCTCTCTGGATTGTTTATATAATATTTACTGATATATTTATTATTACACCGACTCACTGTCTCTCTCTGGATTGTTTTTATAATATTTACTGATATATTTATTATCTCACACACTCACTGTGTCTCTCTCTCTCTCTGGATTGTTTATATAATATTTACTGATATATTTATTATTACACACACTCACTGTCTCTCTCTCTGGATTGTTTATATAATATTTACTGATATATTTATTATCTCACACACTCACTGTCTCTCTCTCTCTGGATTGTTTATATAATATTTACTGATATATTTATTATTACACCCACTCACTGTCTCTCTCTGGATTGTTTTTATAATATTTACTGATATATTTATTATCTCACACACTCACTGTCTCTCTCTCTCTGGATTGTTTATATAATATTTACAGATATATTTATTATTACACACACTCACTGTCTCTCTCTCTGGATTGTTTATATAATATTTACTGATATATTTATTATTACACACACTCACTGTCTCTCTCTGGATTGTTTTTATAATATTTACTGATATATTTATTATCTCACACACTCACTGTCTCTCTCTCTCTGGATTGTTTATATAATATTTACTGATATATTTATTATCACACACACTCACTGTCTCTCTCTCTCTCTGGATTGTTTATATAATATTGACTGATATATTTATTATTACACACTCACTGTCTCTCTCTGGATTGTTTATATAATATTTACTGATATATTTATTATTACACACTCACTGTCTCTCTCTGGATTGTTTATATAATATTTACTGATATATTTATTATCTCACACACTCACTGTCTCTCTCTCTGGATTGTTTATATAATATTTACTGATATATTTATTATTACACACTAACTGTCTCTCTCTCTGGATTGTTTATATAATATTTACTGATATATTTATTATCTCACACACTCACTGTCTCTCTCTCTGGATTGTTTATATAATATTTACTGATATATTTATTATTACACACTCTCACTGTCTCTCTCTGGATTGTTTATATAATATTTACTGATATATTTATTATTACACACTCACTGTCTGTCTCTCTGGATTGTTTATATAATATTTACTGATATATTTATTATTACACACACTCACTGTCTCTCTCTCTGGATTGTTTATATAATATTTACTGATATATTTATTATCTCACACACTCACTGTCTCTCTCGCTGGATTGTTTATATAATATTTACTGATATATTTATTATTACACACTCACTGTCTCTCTCTCTCTGGATTGTTTATATAATATTTAGTGATATATTTATTATTACACACTCACTGTCTCTCTCTGGATTGTTTATATAATATTTGCTGATATATTTATTATCACACACACTCACTGTCTCTCTCTGGATTGTTTATATAATATTTACTGATATATTTATTATTACACACACTCACTGTCTCTCTCTCTCTCTGGATTGTTTATATAATATTTACTGATATATTTATTATCACACACACTCACTGTCTCTCTCTCTGGATTGTTTATATAATATTTACTGATATATTTATTATTACACACACTCACTGTCTCTCTCTCTGGATTGTTTATATAATATTTACTGATATATTTATTATTACACACACTCACTGTCTCTCTCTGGATTGTTTATATAATATTTACTGATATATTTATTATTACACACACTCACTGTCTCTCTCTCTCTCTCTGGATTGTTTATATAATATTTACTGATATATTTATTATCACACACACTCACTGTCTCTCTCTGGATTGTTTATATAATATTTACTGATATATTTATTATCACACACACTCACTGTCTCTCTCTCTCTCTGGATTGTTTATATAATATTTACTGATATATTTATTATCACACACACTCACTGTCTCTCTCTCTGGATTGTTTATATAATATTTACTGATATATTTATTATTACACACACTCACTGTCTCTCTCTGGATTGTTTATATAATATTTACTGATATATTTATTATCACACACACTGTCTCTCTCTCTCTCTGGATTGTTTATATAATATTTACTGATATATTTATTATCACACACACTGTCTCTCTCTCTCTCTGGATTGTTTATATAATATTTACTGATATATTTATTATTACACACACTCACTGTCTCTCTCTGGATTGTTTATATAATATTTACTGATATATTTATTATCACACACACTGTCTCTCTCTCTCTCTGGATTGTTTATATAATATTTACTGATATATTTATTATCACACACACTCACTGTCTCTCTCTGGATTGTTTATATAATATTTACTGATATATTTATTATTACACTCACTGTCTCTCTCTGGATTGTTTATATAATATTTACTGATATATTTATTATCACACACACTGTCTTTCTCTCTCTCTGGATTGTTTATATAATATTTACTGATATATTTATTATCACACACACTGTCTCTCTCTCTCTCTCTGGATTGTTTATATAATATTTACTGATATATTTATTATTACACACACTCACTGTCTCTCTCTGGATTGTTTATATAATATTTACTGATATATTTATTATTACACTCACTGTCTCTCTCTCTCTCTCTGGATTGTTTATATAATATTTACTGATATATTTATTATCACACACACTCACTGTCTCTCTCTGGATTGTTTTTATAATATTTACTGATGTATTTATTATCACACACACTCACTGTCTCTCTCACTCTGGATTGTTTATATAATATTTACTGATATATTTATTATCACACACACTCACTGTCTCTCTCTGGATTGTTTATATAATATTTACTGATATATTTATTATCACACACACTCACTGGCTCTCTCTCTGGATTGTTTACATAATATTTACTGATATATTTATTATTACACACACTCACTGTCTCTCTCTCACTCTCTCTGGATTGTTTATATAATATTTACAGATATATTTATTATTACACACACTCACTGTCTCTCTCTCTCTCTGGATTGTTTATATAATATTTACTGATATATTTATTATCTCACACACTCACTGGCTCTCTCTGGATTGTTTATATAATATTTACTGATATATTTATTATTACACACACTCACTGTCTCTCTCTCTGGATTGTTTATATAATACTTACTGATATATTTATTATTACACACACTCACTGTCTCTCTCTCTCTCTGTATTCTTTATATAATATTTACTGATATATTTATTATTACACACACTCACTGTATCTCTCACTCTGGATTGTTTATATAATATTTACTGATATATTTATTATTACACACACTCACTGTCTCTCTCTGGATTGTTTATATAATATTTACTGATATATTTATTATTACACACACTCACTGTATCTCTCTCTCTGGATTGTTTATATAATATTTACTGATATATTTATTATTACACACACTCACTGTATCTCTCACTCTGGATTGTTTATATAATATTTACTGATATATTTATTATTACACACACTCACTGTCTCTCTCTGGATTGTTTATATAATATTTACTGATATATTTATTATTACACACACTCACTGTCTCTCTCTCTCTGGATTGTTTATATAATATTTACTGATATATTTATTATTACACACACTCACTGTCTCTCTCTCTCTCTCTGGATTGTTTATATAATATTTACTGATATATTTATTATTACACACTCACTGTCTCTCTCTGGATTGTTTATATAATATTTACTGATATATTTATTATTACACACACTCACTGTCTCTCTCTCTCTCTGGATTGTTTATATAATATTTACTGATGTATTTATTATCACACACACTCACTGTCTCCCTCTCTCTGGATTGTTTATTTAATATTTACTGATATATTTATTATTACACACACTCACTGTATCTCTCACTCTGGATTGTTTATATAATATTTACTGATATATTTATTATTACACACACTCACTGTCTCTCTCTCTCTGGATTGTTTATATAATATTTACTGATATATTTATTATTACACACTCACTGTCTCTCTCTCTCTCTGGATTGTTTATATAATATTTACTGATATATTTATTATTACACACACTCACTGTCTCTCTCTCTCTGGATTGTTTATATAATATTTACTGATATATTTATTATTACACACTCACTGTCTCTCTCTCTGGATTGTTTATATAATATTTACTGATATATTTATTATCACACACACTCACTGTCTCTCTCACTCTGGATTGTTTATATAATATTTACTGATATATTTATTATTACACACACTCACTGTCTCTCTCTGGGTTGTTTATATAATATTTACTGATATATTTATTATTACACACTCACTGTCTCTCTCTCTCTCTGGATTGTTTATATAATATTTACTGATATATTTATTATTACACACACTCACTGTCTCTCTCTGGATTGTTTATATAATATTTACTGATATATTTATTATTACACTCACTGTCTCTCTCTGGATTGTTTATATAATATTTACTGATATATTTATTATTACACACTCACTGTCTCTCTCTGGATTGTTTATATAATATTTACTGATATATTTATTATTACACACACTCACTGTCTCTCTCTGGATTGTTTATATAATATTTACTGATATATTTATTATTACACACACTCACTGTATCTCTCTCTCTGGATTGTTTATATAATATTTACTGATATATTTATTATTACACACACTCACTGTATCTCTCACTCTGGATTGTTTATATAATATTTACTGATATATTTATTATTACACACACTCACTGTCTCTCTCTGGATTGTTTATATAATATTTACTGATATATTTATTATTACACACACTCACTGTCTCTCTCTCTCTGGATTGTTTATATAATATTTACTGATATATTTATTATTACACACACTCACTGTCTCTCTCTCTCTCTCTGGATTGTTTATATAATATTTACTGATATATTTATTATTACACACTCACTGTCTCTCTCTGGATTGTTTATATAATATTTACTGATATATTTATTATTACACACACTCACTGTCTCTCTCTCTCTCTGGATTGTTTATATAATATTTACTGATGTATTTATTATCACACACACTCACTGTCTCCCTCTCTCTGGATTGTTTATTTAATATTTACTGATATATTTATTATTACACACACTCACTGTATCTCTCACTCTGGATTGTTTATATAATATTTACTGATATATTTATTATTACACACACTCACTGTCTCTCTCTCTCTGGATTGTTTATATAATATTTACTGATATATTTATTATTACACACTCACTGTCTCTCTCTCTCTCTGGATTGTTTATATAATATTTACTGATATATTTATTATTACACACACTCACTGTCTCTCTCTCTCTGGATTGTTTATATAATATTTACTGATATATTTATTATTACACACTCACTGTCTCTCTCTCTGGATTGTTTATATAATATTTACTGATATATTTATTATCACACACACTCACTGTCTCTCTCACTCTGGATTGTTTATATAATATTTACTGATATATTTATTATTACACACACTCACTGTCTCTCTCTGGGTTGTTTATATAATATTTACTGATATATTTATTATTACACACTCACTGTCTCTCTCTCTCTCTGGATTGTTTATATAATATTTACTGATATATTTATTATTACACACACTCACTGTCTCTCTCTGGATTGTTTATATAATATTTACTGATATATTTATTATTACACTCACTGTCTCTCTCTGGATTGTTTATATAATATTTACTGATATATTTATTATTACACACTCACTGTCTCTCTCTGGATTGTTTATATAATATTTACTGATATATTTATTATTACACACACTCACTGTCTCTCTCTGGATTGTTTATATAATATTTACTGATATATTTATTATTACACACACTCTCTCTCTCTCTCTGGATTGTTTATATAATATTTACTGATATATTTATTATTACACACACTCTCTCTCTCTCTCTGGATTGTTTATATAATATTTACTGATATATTTATTATCTCACACACTCACTGTCTCTCTCTCTGGATTGTTTATATAATATTTACTGATATATTTATTATTACACACTAACTGTCTCTCTCTCTGGATTGTTTATATAATATTTACTGATATATTTATTATCTCACACACTCACTGTCTCTCTCTCTGGATTGTTTATATAATATTTACTGATATATTTATTATTACACACTCTCACTGTCTCTCTCTGGATTGTTTATATAATATTTACTGATATATTTATTATTACACACACTCACTGTCTCTCTCTCTGGATTGTTTATATAATATTTACTGATATATTTATTATCTCACACACTCACTGTCTCTCTCGCTGGATTGTTTATATAATATTTACTGATATATTTATTATTACACACTCACTGTCTCTCTCTCTGGATTGTTTATATAATATTTACTGATATATTTATTATTACACACACTCACTGTCTCTCTCTCTCTGGATTGTTTATATAATATTTACTGATATATTTATTATTACACACTCACTGTCTCTCTCTCTCTGGATTGTTTATATAATATTTACTGATATATTTATTATTACACACTCACTGTCTCTCTCTGGATTGTTTATATAATATTTGCTGATATATTTATTATCACACACACTCACTGTCTCTCTCTGGATTGTTTATATAATATTTACTGATATATTTATTATTACACACACTCACTGTCTCTCTCTGGATTGTTTATATAATATTTGCTGATATATTTATTATCACACACACTCACTGTCTCTCTCTCTGGATTGTTTATATAATATTTACTGATATATTTATTATTACACACACTCACTGTCTCTCTCTGGATTGTTTATATAATATTTACTGATATATTTATTATCACACACACACTCACTGTCTCTCTCTGGATTGTTTATATAATATTTACTGATATATTTATTATTACACACACTCACTGTCTCTCTCTGGACTGTTTATATAATATTTACTGATATATTTATTATTACACACACTCACTGTCTCTCTCTCTCTCTGGATTGTTTATATAATATTTACTGATATATTTATTATCACACACACTCACTGTCTCTCTCTCTGGATTGTTTATATAATATTTACTGATATATTTATTATTACACACACTCACTGTCTCTCTCTCTGGATTGTTTATATAATATTTACTGATATATTTATTATTACACACACTCACTGTCTCTCTCTGGATTGTTTATATAATATTTACTGATATATTTATTATTACACACACTCACTGTCTCTCTCTCTCTCTGGATTGTTTATATAATATTTACTGATATATTTATTATCACACACACTCACTGTCTCTCTCTGGATTGTTTATATAATATTTACTGATATATTTATTATCACACACACTCACTGTCTCTCTCTCTCTCTGGATTGTTTATATAATATTTACTGATATATTTATTATCACACACACTCACTGTCTCTCTCTCTGGATTGTTTATATAATATTTACTGATATATTTATTATTACACACACTCACTGTCTCTCTCTGGATTGTTTATATAATATTTACTGATATATTTATTATTACACACACTCACTGTCTCTCTCTCTCTCTGGATTGTTTATATAATATTTACTGATATATTTATTATCACACACACTCACTGTCTCTCTCTGGATTGTTTATATAATATTTACTGATATATTTATTATCACACACACTCACTGTCTCTCTCTCTCTCTGGATTGTTTATATAATATTTACTGATATATTTATTATCACACACACTCACTGTCTCTCTCTGGATTGTTTATATAATATTTACTGATATATTTATTATTACACACACTCACTGTCTCTCTCTGGATTGTTTATATAATATTTACTGATATATTTATTATCACACACACTGTCTCTCTCTCTCTCTGGATTGTTTATATAATATTTACTGATATATTTATTATTACACACACTCACTGTCTCTCTCTGGATTGTTTATATAATATTTACTGATATATTTATTATCACACACACTGTCTCTCTCTCTCTCTGGATTGTTTATATAATATTTACTGATATATTTATTATCACACACACTCACTGTCTCTCTCTCTCTGGATTGTTTATATAATATTTACTGATATATTTATTATTACACACACTCACTGTCTCCCTCTCTCTGGATTGTTTATATAATATTTACTGATATATTTATTATCTCACACACTCACTGTCTCTCTCTCTCTCTGGATTGTTTATATAATATTTACTGATATATTTATTATTACACACACTCACTGTCTCTCTCTGGATTGTTTATATAATATTTACTGATATATTTATTATCACACACACTGTCTCTCTCTCTCTCTGGATTGTTTATATAATATTTACTGATATATTTATTATTACACACACTCACTGTCTCTCTCTGGATTGTTTATATAATATTTACTGATATATTTATTATCACACACACTGTCTCTCTCTCTCTCTGGATTGTTTATATAATATTTACTGATATATTTATTATCACACACACTCACTGTCTCTCTCTGGATTGTTTATATAATATTTACTGATATATTTATTATTACACTCACTGTCTCTCTCTGGATTGTTTATATAATATTTACTGATATATTTATTATCACACACACTGTCTCTCTCTCTCTCTGGATTGTTTATATAATATTTACTGATATATTTATTATCACACACACTGTCTCTCTCTGGATTGTTTATATAATATTTACTGATATATTTATTATTACACTCACTGTGTCTCTCTGGATTGTTTATATAATATTTACTGATATATTTATTATTACACTCACTGTCTCTCTCTGGATTGTTTATATAATATTTACTGATATATTTATTATTACACACACTCACTGTCTCTCTCTGGATTGTTTATATAATATTTACTGATATATTTATTATTACACTCACTGTCTCTCTCTGGATTGTTTATATAATATTTACTGATATATTTATTATCACACACACTCACTGTCTCTCTCTCTCTGGATTGTTTATATAATATTTACTGATATATTTATTATCACACACACTCACTGTCTCTCTCTCTCTGGATCGTTTATATAATATTTGCTGATATATTTATTATTACACACTCACTGTCTCTCTCTGGATTGTTTATATAATATTTACTGATATATTTATTATCACACACACTCACTGTCTCTCTCTCTCTGGATCGTTTATATAATATTTACTGATATATTTATTATCACACACACTCACTGTCTCTCTCTGGATTGTTTATATAATATTTACTGATATATTTATTATTACACACACACACACTGTCTGTCTCTGGATTGTTTATATAATATTTACTGATATATTTATTATTACACACACTCACTGTCTCTCTCTCTCTCTGGATTGTTTATATAATATTTACTGATATATTTATTATTACACACACTCACTGTCTCTCTCTCTGGATTGTTTATATAATATTTACTGATATATTTATTATTACACACTCTCACTGTCTCTCTCTCTGGATTGTTTATATAATATTTTCTGATATATTTATTATTACACACACTCACTGTCTGTCTCTGGATTGTTTATATAATATTTACTGATATATTTATTATCTCTCTCTCTCCCCCCTCTCCCGGGTTATTTATATCACTGTTATATGTTTTATTACTCACTCTCTCTCTCTCTCTCTCTCTGTCTCTCGGGTTGTTTCTGGAAGTTTCCTCCCGGTTTTTATTCCTATTTTTCTGCTTCGGTCGCGAAATGGCGCCGGCTCCAACCGTCAAGTTCGGCGTCTCCCCCTTCACTTCCGGCGACGCCCGCCAATCCGCGTCGGCTCCGGCCCGTCAGTCAATCCCAACCGCCGCCCCCCTGCGGTCGTCATTTCCTTCTCAAACCGTCATCACGTACGACCTCCCGAGGCCACCTCCAGTCTTCTCTGTGCTCCGCCCTCTTCCCGTCCTTCGATTGGCCACAGCGGCCCGTCGTTCATCGGCCCTCTCCAATGGGTACCCGCGTCGCCCCTTTGTCCCGCCTACTTGTTCATTTCCCCCTCGTCGTTTCCCCGCCCCTTGCCCTTCCACGGCTGATTGGCTCTCCTTCACGCCTGTCATCCTCTATTGACCTTTCACCCTCTTTCGGCACCCATTGTCAGGCTCGTTTGCCCAATTTATTTACTCCTGTATCGTGCTATTGGTCCTGCCGGCCGTCCATTTACCCCGCCTCCAATCGGAGCCGTCCTTTCTTTGTTGCGTCATCTCTAAATTGTACCGCCCCCATGCCTCAATCCCGTTGGCTTCAGCCAGATGCGTTTGGCGAATCAGACGCTCCTCCCTCCCCAGCTGTCACCTTCTCACCTCTGTCCCGCCCTTCTCCCATTGCGATTGGCCGGGCCTCACGCCAATCCGCACGCGAACCATCGCCGCGGCGTTCCCCCTTATCCCGCCTCCACCTCGCTGCCATTGGCCTAGAGCCGTTCCGACGGGCAGTCCTTCGACCAATTGGACGTGCGCACCGGCTGTCCTCCCACCAATCACCTCCCTCTCCCTTACGTCCATCATCAGCCTGTTCCCACCCACTGTCCTCAATGGGTCTTTGCAATGATGGTGTTGGTGTTGGTGTTGGTGGGGGGGCAAAACTCACACTACACCAGGTTATAGTCCAACCGGTTTCATTGCAAGGACTATAATTTATTGCAAAAACTTACAGTGTGATCTCACTGAAATTACAAATCGAAAAATGCATTGATTGTTGAATCTTTCATCTGTTTGAATACCACTTCTTTCATGTTCAAGTCACAAAACCTTTTTTTTAATAATAAAAAGCTGCATTCTCAGGTTAGCTGTTAACAAGGGGTGACAGCTGGACAATATGTTGAAGGTTTAAAAAAAACAATGACTGCAGATGCTGGAAACCAGGTTCTGGATGAAGGGCTTTTGCCCCGAAACGTCGGTTTCGAAGCTCTTTCGATGCTGCCTGAACCGCTGTGCTCTTCCAGCACCGCTAGTCCAGAATATGTTGAAGGTGTTAGCCCCCCCGTGTTCTCTGTCTACGCCATGATGGTTAGATTGATTCCAATCTGAAAAGTGAGATCACAGAGTTTGACATAAATTCATGCAGTTTTTGAGCTCAGAGTTCTCCATGAATGCACGCGGTTTGTGAGCAAAGTACAATGGAACTCTGCAAGTACAAATTCACCCCCACAAAATATATGTGTGCATGTGGGTCTTTGTCTGTCTGTGTGTGTGTGTGTCTGTCTGTCTGTCTGGGTTGGGGGTTGTGAGTGTGAGTGTGACAAAGTGTGTGTGTGTGTGTGTATTGAGTGTAGAGTGTCTTAAGTCTGTGAGGGGGTGCATGTGTGAGTGTGGGAGTATGTGTGTCTGTAAGGGCATGTGTGTGTGTCTGTGTGTGAGAGAGAGAGTCTGTGTGTGTGTAGGAGTGTCTGTGTGTATGAGAGAGAGAGATTCTGTGTGTGTGTGTGTGTGTAGGAGTGCCTGTGTATGTGTGAGAGAGAGAGTCTGTGTGTGTGTGTGTAAAGGAGTGCCTGTGTGTGTGTGTGTGTGTGTAGGAGTGTGTGTGAGAGAGAGAGCCTGTGTGTGTGTGTGTGTGTGTATAGTACAATGGTGGTCACCTGTAATGTGACATGAACCCAAAGTCCTGGTTGAGGTCCTCCCTATGGGTACCGAACTTAGCTATCAGCCTCTGCTCGACCACTTTTCTCTGCTGCCTGTCCCGAAGTCCACCTTGGAGGATGGTCACCCGAAGGTCTGAGGCTGAATGTCCTGGGCCACTGAAGTGTTCCCCAACTGGGAGGGAACCCTCCTGTCTGTTGATTGTTGTGCGGTGCCCATTCATCCATTGTCATAACCTTTGCTCAGTTTCCCCAATGTACCATGCCTCCGGGCACCGTTGCCTGCAACTTATGCGATTGACAACGTTGTCTGAGTCACATGACTACCTGCCATGTACAAGGTGGGAGGTGTCCCCACACGTAATGGTGGTATCTATGTCCACACTCGGAAACGTCTTGCAGCGTCCACCATGGCAGGGTTGTATGGAGTTGTCCTGAGAGCCGGGCAGTTTGCTACGAACAACAATCTGTTTGAGGTTTGGCGGTTGTTTAAAGACAAGTAGTGGAGGTGTGGCTAAGGTCTTGGTGAGGTGCTCATCCTCATTGATAATGTGTTGCACGTCATGAAGAACATGGCGTAGTTTTTCAGCTCCAGGGAAATACTGAACAACAAAGGATACCCTGTCGGGTGCAGCATGTGTCTGTCTTCTGAGGAGGTCATTATGGTTCCTTGCTGTGGCACATTGGAACTGGCAGTCGATGAGTTAGGAATCGTACCCCGTTCTTGTGAGGGCATCCCTGAGTACTTCCAGGTGTCTGTCACATTCCTCCTCATCTGAGCAGATCCAGTGTGTGCGTAGGGCTTGTCAATACAGGATGGCTATTGTAATATGTTTTGGGTGGAAGCTAGAGAAGTGTAGCCTTGTGAGGTTGTATGTGGGTTTGCAGTAGAGTGTGGTGCTGAGGTGTCCATCCTTGATGGAGATGTATGCGTCTAAGAATGAAACAGATAGTCAAGAGTAGTCCATGGTGAGTTTGGTGGGATGAAACTTGTTGATGTCACTGTGTAGTTTTATTAGTGATTCCTTGCCATGGGTCCAGAGGAAGAAAATGTCATCAATGTACCTGGTGTACAATTTTGGTTGGAGATCCTGCATAGAGAAGAAGTCTTGTTCGAACCTGTGCATAAAAATGTTGGCATATTGGGGTGCAAATTTGGTCCCCATGGCTGTTCCATGTGTCGGGATGAAGAATTGTTTGTCAAAGATGAAGACGTTATGATCGAGGATAAAGCGGATGAGTTGTAGGATGGTGTTTGGAGACTGGCAGTTGTTGGTGTTGAGTACTGAGGCTGTTGCTGCGATGCCATCCTTGTGGGGGATGCTGGTGTAGAGTGCGGAAGAATGTGTGACGTTGTGACGAAGAATGTTCCCGTTTCGACTGGTCCTTGGGTGCTGAGTTTCTGTAAGAAATCCGTAGTGTCGCGACAGAAGCTGGAGATCCCCTGTACAGTAGGTTTCAAGATGCCTTCCACACAGCCGGAGAGATTCTCACAGAGGGTCCCATTGCCCGACACAGTGGGACGTTCTGGTGTGTTGGCTTTGTGTACCTTTGGAAGGCAGTAGAAGTCGCCTACATGAGAAGTACATAGGATGAGGGCGTGTAGGGAACTCTGAAGGACTGGATCCAAAGTTCTGATCAGTGTGTTTAATTCACGGGTGTGTTCTTTGGTCGGATCAGCTGGTAGTTGCCTGTAGTGTTCCTGGTTGTTCAGTTGTCTGTACACTTCCTTGCAGTGATCTGTTCTATTCTGAAGGACAATGGCTCCTCCTTTAGCCGCTGGTTTGATGACAATGTTGTGATTGTTTTTGAGAGTCTGGTTGACATTGTGTTGTGAAGCGGTGACGTTTTGCTCTACCTTGTGGGTACAGCGGATGAATCTGGCATTTATATATTTCCTGACGGTTTGAGCATACACGTCAAGCCCAAGGCAAGCGGCCCTCTGGTGGGGTCCAAGACGACGCCTTCTTTGCTCTTTGCAACAGCTCTTGTCCCGCCTTCCAGGCTTTCGGCCAATCGCCGAGCTCTCCATCCTTTTCCCCCTGAGCCAAGAAGCCGCTTGGAGGGACACAATGTGGCCATTCAGTCCATCTTCCAACCTACCCCCAGTACTGTTCCCCAACCCTCCCGCCATGACACTGGTGATTGTATCGGTGCAGGCCCCTGCACCGGGACACATCGTCCACTTCCACTGCTCCGTCCTCTCCACTCGGAAAGCTCACTCCCACCCTCACTCCCTCCATCCCCATCCCTCACTCCCACCCTCACTCCCTCCATCCCTCACTCCCACCCTCACTCCCTCCATCCCCACCCCTCACTCCCACCCTCACTCCCTCCATCCCCATCCCTCACTCCCACCCTCACTCCCTCCATCCCTCACTCCCACCCTCACTCCCTCCGTCCCCGTCCCTCACTCCCACCCTCACTCCCTCCATCCCTCACTCCCACCCTCACTCCCTCCATCCCCGTCCCTCACTCCCACCCTCACTCCCTCCATCCCCACCCCTCACTCCCACCCCTCACTCCCTCCATCCCCATCCCTCACTTCCTCCGTCCCTCACTCCCCTCACTCCCTTCTTCCATCCCCATCCTCCACCTCCCTCACTCCCTCCCTCCCTCACTCCTTCCCTCCACCCCCATCCTCCACCCCTCACTCCCTCCGTCCCTCACTCCCACCCTCAGTCCCTCCACCCCCATCCCTCACTTCCTCCATCCCTCACTTCTTCCATCCCCATCCTCCACCTCCCTCACTCCCTCCATCCCTCACACCCTCAGTCCCTCACTCACTCCCTCGCTTCCTCCAACCACATCAGCACCGCCTTCCTAACCTGCAATCTTCTTCCTGACCTCTCCGCCCCCACCCCACTCCGGCCTATCACCCTCACCTTGACCTCCCTCCACCTATGGCATTCCCAACGCCCCTCCCCCAAGTCCCTCCTCCCTACCTTTTATCTTAGCCTGCTGGACACACTTTCCTGCTTCCTGAAGAAGGGCTCAAGCCCAAAACGTCGATTCTCCTGCTCCTTGGATGCTGCCTGACCTGCTGCGCTTTTCCAGCAACACATTTTTCAGCTCTGATACTCCAGCATCTGCAGTCCTCACTTTCTCCTCCAGCTTGCTATTAGCGTTCTTCACTGCCTGCTGTACCTGCATGGCCCTCAGGAAATGGGGGGGGGGGGCAGGGGAGACCGCACATCCGGAAGGTTTGGGCCCAACGGGAAAGGGAGCGAAAGGGTGCCCCGCCCTCCCCTTCGCCTCTCGTTTTCACTCCCCTTCCTCCCACCGCTCCCGTTCCAACTTGGCCAAGCTTAGCCTCCCCCCCCCCCCCCCCCCCTTCGCGGCCATGATGGCGAACCGGCCGCGCGCTGGAGGGTCAACTCCTTGTCTTCGTCCCGGTCGCGTCCTCCAGACGGCCTCCCTTCCTGTCCCAGCACCTCCTCCCACCCCACCTTCCCTTCCAGCCCTCCCAACCACCAACCGCATCCCGTCTTCCTGTTGACTGACCATCGTCCTCACTCCCCCCCCCCCCCAACCCACCCCCAATCCTGACTCACGGTCCGTCTTATCTGCAGTTCCCCTTCCCCATTTACTCCTGCCCCAACAGGCCTGAGCTGTACAGATACGCAGCAAGGAAACACGCCATTCGGTCCAACTCGCCCAGCTATCCTAACCCAATCCAGTACCCCCCCGTTTCCCAGCACTTGGCCCATCTCCCTCTAACCCCCTTCCTATCCCACGTTTCCACCCCACCCCCCAATCCTTTTCAATATTGTCATTGTACCAGCCCCCACCACTTCCACGTTCCACACACACAACACCCTCTGCGTTACCCCTAGGGTTCCCTCTCCTGTGAAACCTAAGCCCCCCCCCCCCCAGTTCGAGACTCCCCCCACCCCAGGGGAAAAGAACTTAGAGTTTTGAAGAAGTAACAACGAGGATTGATTTGGGCAGAGCAGTAGATGTGATCTATATGGACTTCAGTAAGGCGTTCGACAAGGTTCCCCATGGGACACTGAGTAGCAAGGTTAGATCTCATGGAATACAGGGAGAACGAGCCATTTGGATACAGATCTGTCTCAAAGGTAGAAGACAGAGGGTGGTGATGGAGGGTTGTTTTTCAGACTGGAGGCCTGTGACCAGTGGAGTGCCACAAGGATCGGGGCTGGATCCTCTACTTTTTGTCATTTACATAAATGATTTGGACGCGAGCGTAAGAAGGACAGCTAGTAAGT